>NW_027139859.1:5000-85191 GCF_035084215.1 Heptranchias perlo
ATATATCACCTCATCACATCTCACACACACTCCCCACAGAAAGACTTGTATTTATATATCACCTCATCACATCTCACACACACACCCCACAGAAAGACTTGTATTTATATATCACCTCATCACATCTCACACACACACCCCACAGAAAGACTTGTATTTATATATCACCACATCACATCTCACACACACACCCCACAGAAAGACTTGTATTTATATATCACCTCATCACATCTCACACACACTCCCAACAGAAAGACTTGTATTTATATATCACCTCATCACATCTCACACACACACCCCACAGAAAGACTTGTATTTATATATCACCTCATCACATCTCACACACACTCCCAACAGAAAGACTTGTATTTATATATCACTTCATCACATCTCACACACACACCCCACAGAAAGACTTGTATTTATATATCACCTCATCACATCTCACACACACTCCCCACAGAAAGACTTGTATTTATATATCACCTCATCACATCTCACACACACACCCCACAGAAAGACTTGTATTTATATATCACCTCATCACATCTCACACACACACCCCACAGAAAGACTTGTATTTATATATCACCCCATCACATCTCACACACACACCCCACAGAAAGACTTGTATTTATATATCAACTCATCACATCTCACACACACACCCCACAGAAAGACTTGTATTTATATATCACCTCATCACATCTCACACACACTCCCCACAGAAAGACTTGTATTTATATATCACCTCATCACATCTCACACACACACCCCACAGAAAGACTTGTATTTATATATCACCTCATCACATCTCACACACACACCCCACAGAAAGACTTGTATTTATATATCACCTCATCACATCTCACACACACATCCCACAGAAAGACTTGTATTTATATATCACCCCATCACATCTCACACACACTCCCCACAGAAAGACTTGTATTTATATATCACCTCATCACATCTCACACACACACCCCACAGAAAGACTTGTATTTATATATCACCTCATCACATCTCACACACCCCACAGAAAGACTTGTATTTATATATCACCTCATCACATCTCACACACACTCCCCACAGAAAGACTTGTATTTATATATCACCTCATCACATCTCACACACTCCCCACAGAAAGACTTGTATTTATATATCACCTCATCACATCTCACACACCCCACAGAAAGACTTGTATTTGTATATCACCTCATCACATCTCACACACACACCCCACAGAAAGACTTGTATTTATATATCAGCGCATCACATCTCACACACACACCCCACAGAAAGACTTGTATTTATATATCACCTCATCACATCTCACACACACTCCCCACAGAAAGACTTGTATTTATATATCACCTCATCACATCTCACACACACTCCCCACAGAAAGACTTGTATTTATATATCACCTCATCACATCTCACACACACTCCCCACAGAAAGACTTGTATTTATATATCACCTCATCACATCTGACACACACACCCCACAGAAAGACTTGTATTTATATATCACCCCATCACATCTCACACACACTCCCCACAGAAAGACTTGTATTTATATATCACCTCATCACATCTCAAACACACTCCCCACAGAAAGACTTGTATTTATATATCACCTCATCACATCTCACACACACACCCCACAGAAAGACTTGTATTTATATATCACCTCATCACATCTCACACACACTCCCCACAGAAAGACTTGTATTTATATATCACCTCATCACATCTCACACACACTCCCCACAGAAAGACTTGTATTTATATATCACCTCATCACATCTCACACACACTCCCCACAGAAAGACTTGTATTTATATATCACCTCATCACATCTCACACACACTCCCCACAGAAAGACTTGTATTTATATATCACCTCATCACATCTCACACACACACCCCACAGAAAGACTTGTATTTATATATCACCTCATCACATCTCACACACACTCCCCACAGAAAGACTTGTATTTATATATAACCTCATCACATCTCACACACACTCCCCACAGAAAGACTTGTATTTATATATCACCTCATCACATCTCACACACACTCCCCACAGAAAGACTTGTATTTATATATCACCTCATCACATCTCACACACACTCCCCACAGAAAGACTTGTATTTATATATCACCTCATCACATCTCACACACACTCCCCACAGAAAGACTTGTATTTATATATCACCTCATCACATCTCACACACACTCCCCACAGAAAGACTTGTATTTATATATCACCTCATCACATCTCACACACACTCCCCACAGAAAGACTTGTATTTATATATCACCTCATCACATCTCACACACACACCCCACAGAAAGACTTGTATTTATATATCACCTCATCACATCTCACACACACACCCCACAGAAAGACTTGTATTTATATATCACCACATCACATCTCACACACACACCCCACAGAAAGACTTGTATTTATATATCACCTCATCACATCTCACACACACTCCCAACAGAAAGACTTGTATTTATATATCACCTCATCACATCTCACACACACACCCCACAGATAGACTTGTATTTATATATCACCTCATCACATCTCACACACACTCCCAACAGAAAGACTTGTATTTATATATCACTTCATCACATCTCACACACACACCCCACAGAAAGACTTGTATTTATATATCACCTCATCACATCTCACACACACTCCCCACAGAAAGACTTGTATTTATATATCACCTCATCACATCTCACACACACACCCCACAGAAAGACTTGTATTTATATATCACCTCATCACATCTCACACACACACCCCACAGAAAGACTTGTATTTATATATCACCCCATCACATCTCACACACACACCCCACAGAAAGACTTGTATTTATATATCACCTCATCACATCTCACACACACACCCCACAGAAAGACTTGTATTTATATATCACCTCATCACATCTCACACACACTCCCCACAGAAAGACTTGTATTTATATATCACCTCATCACATCTCACACACACACCCCACAGAAAGACTTGTATTTATATATCACCTCATCACATCTCACACACACACCCCACAGAAAGACTTGTATTTATATATCACCTCATCACATCTCACACACACATCCCACAGAAAGACTTGTATTTATATATCACCCCATCACATCTCACACACACTCCCCACAGAAAGACTTGTATTTATATATCACCTCATCACATCTCACACACACACCCCACAGAAAGACTTGTATTTATATATCACCTCATCACATCTCACACACCCCACAGAAAGACTTGTATTTATATATCACCTCATCACATCTCACACACACTCCCCACAGAAAGACTTGTATTTATATATCACCTCATCACATCTCACACACTCCCCACAGAAAGACTTGTATTTATATATCACCTCATCACATCTCACACACCCCACAGAAAGACTTGTATTTGTATATCACCTCATCACATCTCACACACACACCCCACAGAAAGACTTGTATTTATATATCAGCGCATCACATCTCACACACACACCCCACAGAAAGACTTGTATTTATATATCACCTCATCACATCTCACACACACTCCCCACAGAAAGACTTGTATTTATATATCACCTCATCACATCTCACACACACTCCCCACAGAAAGACTTGTATTTATATATCACCTCATCACATCTCACACACACTCCCCACAGAAAGACTTGTATTTATATATCACCTCATCACATCTGACACACACACCCCACAGAAAGACTTGTATTTATATATCACCCCATCACATCTCACACACACTCCCCACAGAAAGACTTGTATTTATATATCACCTCATCACATCTCACACACACTCCCCACAGAAAGACTTGTATTTATATATCACCTCATCACATCTCACACACACACCCCACAGAAAGACTTGTATTTATATATCACCTCATCACATCTCACACACACTCCCCACAGAAAGACTTGTATTTATATATCACCTCATCACATCTCACACACACTCCCCACAGAAAGACTTGTATTTATATATCACCTCATCACATCTCACACACACTCCCCACAGAAAGACTTGTATTTATATATCACCTCATCACATCTCACACACACTCCCCACAGAAAGACTTGTATTTATATATCACCCCATCACATCTCACACACACACCCCACAGAAAGACTTGTATTTATATATCACCTCATCACATCTCACACACACTCCCCACAGAAAGACTTGTATTTATATATCACCTCATCACATCTCACACACACACCCCACAGAAAGACTTGTATTTATATATCACCTCATCACATCTCACACACACTCCCCACAGAAAGACTTGTATTTATATATCACCTCATCACATCTCACACACTCCCCACAGAAAGACTTGTATTTATATATCACCTCATCACATCTCACACACACTCCCCACAGAAAGACTTGTATTTATATATCACCTCATCACATCTCACACACACTCCCCACAGAAAGACTTGTATTTATATATCACCTCATCACATCTCACACACACTCCCCACAGAAAGACTTGTATTTATATATCACCTCATCACATCTCACACACACTCCCCACAGAAAGACTTGTATTTATATATCACCCCATCACAGAGAGAGGGCTCATCCCCTCCGTTAGGGGACAGAGAGAGTCAGTGTGTGTATCCCCCGGGAGAGTCAGCCTGTACCCCTGTGGAGAGTCAGTGTATACACCCCCGGGGAGAGTCAGTGTGTAGCCCCGGGGAGAGTCGGTGTGTACCCCCGGGGAGAGTCAGTGTGCAGCCCCGGGGAGAGTCGGTGTGTAGCCCCGGGGAGAGTCGGCGTGTACCCCCGGGGAGAGACAGTGTGTACCCCGAGGGAGAGTCGGTGTGTACCCCCGGGGAGAGTCGGTGTGTACCCCCCGGGGAGAGTCAGTGTGTACCCCCCGGGGAGAGTCAGTGTGTACCCCGAGGGAGAGTCGGTGTGTACCCCCGGGGAGAGTCGGTGTGTACCCCCCGGGGAGAGTCAGTGTGTACCCCGAGGGAGAGTCGGTGTGTATCCCCGGGGAGAGTCGGTGTGTACCCCCCGGGGAGAGTCGGTGTGTACCCCCCGGGGAGAGTCAGTGTGTACCCCCGGGCAGAGTCGGTGTGTACCCCCTGGGGAGAGTCGGTGTGTACCCCCGGGGAGAGTCAGTGTGTACCCCCGGGGAGAGTCAGTGTGTACCCCCGGGGAGAGTCGGTGTGTACCCCCGGGGAGAGTCGGTGTGTACCCCCGGGGGAGAGTCGGTGTGTACCCCCGGGGGAGAGTCAGTGTGTACCCCCGGGGAGAGTCGGCGTGTACCCCCGGGGGAGAGTCAGTGTGTACCCCCTGGGGAGAGTCGGTGTGTACCCCCGGGGAGAGTCGGTGTGTACCCCCAGGGAGAGTCAATGTGTACCCCCAGGTTAGAGTCAGTGTGTACCCCCCGGGGAGAGTCAGTGTGTACCCCCGGGGAGAGTCAGTGTGTACCCCCGGGGAGAGTCAGTGTGTACCCCCGGGGAGAGTCAGCGTGTATCCCAGGGGAGAGTCAGTGTGTACCCCCAGGGAGAGTCAGTGTGTACCCCCGTGGAGAGTCAGTGTGTACCCCCGGGGAGAGTCAGTGTGTACCCCCGGGGAGAGTCAGTGTGTACCCCCGGGGAGAGTCAGTGTGTACCCCCCGGGGAGAGGCAGTGTGTACCCCCCGGGGAGAGTCAGTGTGTACCCCCGGGGAGAGTCAGTGTGTACCCCCGGGGAGAGTCAGTGCGTACCCCCGGGGAGAGTCAGTGTGTACCCCCTGGGGAGAGTCGGTGTGTACCCCCAGAGGATAGTCGGTGTGTACCCCCGGGGAGAGTCAGTATGTACCCCCCGGGGGAGAGTCAGTGTGTACCCCCGGGGAGAGTCGGCGTGTACCCCCGGGGAGAGTCGGTGTGTACCCCCAGGGAGAGTCAATGTGTACCCCCAGGTTAGAGTCAGTGTGTACCCCCCGGGGAGAGTCAGTGTGTACCCCCGGGGAGAGTCAGTGTGTACCCCCGGGGAGAGTCAGTGTGTACCCCCGGGGAGAGTCAGCGTGTACCCCCGGGGAGAGTCAGCGTGTATCCCCGGGGAGAGTCAGTGTGTACCCCCAGGGGAGAGTCAGCGTGTATCCCAGGGGAGAGTCAGTGTGTACCCCCGGGGAGAGTCAGCGTGTACCCCCGGGGAGAGTCGGTGTGTACCCCCGGGGGAGAGTCGGTGTGTACCCCCGGGGGAGAGTCAGTGTGTACCCCCGGGGAGAGTCGGCGTGTACCCCCGGGGGAGAGTCAGTGTGTACCCCCTGGGGAGAGTCGGTGTGTACCCCCGGGGAGAGTCGGTGTGTACCCCCAGGGAGAGTCAATGTGTACCCCCAGGTTAGAGTCAGTGTGTACCCCCCGGGGAGAGTCAGTGTGTACCCCCGGGGAGAGTCAGTGTGTACCCCCGGGGAGAGTCAGTGTGTACCCCCGGGGAGAGTCAGCGTGTATCCCAGGGGAGAGTCAGTGTGTACCCCCAGGGAGAGTCAGTGTGTACCCCCGTGGAGAGTCAGTGTGTACCCCCGGGGAGAGTCAGTGTGTACCCCCGGGGAGAGTCAGTGTGTACCCCCGGGGAGAGTCAGTGTGTACCCCCCGGGGAGAGTCAGTGTGTGCCCCCCGGGGAGAGTCAGTGTGTACCCCCGGGGAGAGTCAGTGTGTACCCCCGGGGAGAGTCAGTGCGTACCCCCGGGGAGAGTCAGTGTGTACCCCCTGGGGAGAGTCGGTGTGTACCCCCAGGGGATAGTCGGTGTGTACCCCCGGGGAGAGTTGGCGTGTACCCCCTGGGGGAGAGTCAGCGTGCACCCCCCGGGGAGAGTCAGCGTGTATCCCCGGGGAGAGTCAGCGTGTATCCCAGGGGAGAGTCAGTGTGTACACCCGGGGAGAGTCAGCGTGTATCCCCGGGGGAGAGAGTCAGCGTGTACCCCCGGGGGAGAGTCAGTGTGTACCCCCGGGGAGAGTCAGCGTGTATCCCCGGGGGAGAGAGTCAGCGTGTACCCCCGGGGGAGAGTCAGTGTGTACCCCCAGGGGAGAGTCAGCGTGTATCCCAGGGGAGAGTCAGCGTGTACCCCCGGGGGAGAGTCAGCGTGTACCCCCGGGGGTGAGTCAGCGTGTACCCCCGGGGAGAGTCAGTGTGTACCCCCGGGGAGAGTCAGCGTGTATCCCCGGGGAGAGTCAGTGTGTACCCCCGGGGAGAGTCAGTGTGTACCCCCGGGGGAGAGTCAGTGTGTACCCCCGGGGAGAGTCAGTGTGTACCCCCGGGGGAGAGTCAGTGTGTATCCCCGGGGAGAGTCAGTGTGTACCCCCAGGGGAGAGTCAGTGTGTACCCCCTGGGGAGAGTCGGTGTGTACCCCCTGGGGAGAGTCGGTGTGTACCCCCAGGGAGAGTCGGTGTGTACCCCCTGGGGAGAGTCGGTGTGTACCCCCAGGGAGAGTCAGTGTGTACCCCCCGGGGAGAGTTGGCGTGTACCCCCTGGGGGAGAGTCAGCGTGTACCCCCCGGGGAGAGTCAGTGTGTACCCCCGGGGAGAGTCAGTGTGTACCCCCGGGGAGAGTCAGCGTGTATCCCCGGGGAGAGTCAGCGTGTATCCCCGGGGAGAGTCAGTGTGTATCCCCGGGGAGAGTCAGTGTGTACCCCCGGGGGACAGTCAGTGTGTACCCCCGGGGAGAGTCAGTGTGTACCCCCGGGGAGAGTCAGCGTGTATCCCCGGGGAGAGTCAGTGTGTACCCCCGGGGAGAGTCAGTGTGTACCCCCGGGGAGAGTCAGTGTGTACCCCCGGGGAGAGTCAGCGTGTATCCCCGGGGAGAGTCAGCGTGTATCCCAGGGGAGAGTCAGTGTGTACCCCCGGGGAGAGTCAGCGTGTATCCCCGGGGGAGAGAGTCAGCGTGCATCCCAGGGGAGAGTCAGCGTGTACCCCCGGGGAGAGTCAGCGTGTATCCCCGGGGGAGAGAGTCAGCGTGTACCCCCGGGGGAGAGTCAGCGTGTACCCCCGGGGGAGAGTCAGTGTGTATCCCAGGGGAGAGTCAGCGTGTATCCCAGGGGAGAGTCAGCGTGTACCCCCGGGGGAGAGAGTCAGCGTGTATCCCCGGGGAGAGTCAGTGTGTACCCCCCGGGGAGAGTCAGTGTGTACCCCCAGGGAGAGTCAGTGTGTACCCCCAGGGAGAGTCAGTGTGTACCCCCGGGGGAGAGTCAGTGTGTGCACCCGGGGAGAGTCAGTGTGTACCCCCGGGGAGAGTCAGTGTGTACCCCCAGGGAGAGTCAGTGTGTACCCCCGGGGAGAGTCAGCGTGTATCCCAGGGGAGAGTCAGTGTGTATCCCCGGGGGAGAGTCAGTGTGTATTCCCGGGGGAGAGTCAGTGTGTACCCCCGGGGGAGAGTCAGTGTGTATCCCCGGGGGAGAGTCAGTGTGTACCCCCGGGGGAGAGTCAGTGTGTACCCCCGGGGAGAGTCAGCGTGTATCCCCGGGGGAGAGTCGGTGTGTACCCCCTGGGGAGAGTCGGTGTGTACCCCCAGGGAGAGTCAGTGTGTACCCCCAGGGGAGAGTCAGTGTGTACCCCCAGGGAGAGTCAGCGTGTACCCCCCGGGGAGAGTCGGTGTGTACCCTCTGGGGAGAGTCGGTGTGTACGCCCAGGGAGAGTCAGTGTGTACCCTCTGGGGAGAGTCAGTGTGTACCCCCCGGGGAGAGTTGGCGTGTACCCCCTGGGGAGAGTCGGTGTGTACCCCCAGGGGAGAGTCAGTGTGTACCCCCAGGGAGAGTCAGCGTGTGTCCCAGGGGAGAGTCAGTGTGTACCCCCGGGGAGAGTCAGTGTGTACCCTCAGTGTTAGTCAGTGTGTACCCCCGGGGGAGAGTCAGCGTGTATCCCAGGGGAGAGTCAGTGTGTACCCCCGGGGAGAGTCAGTGTGTATCCCAGGGGAGAGTCAGTGTGTACCCCCGGGGAGAGTCAGTGTGTACCCCCCGGGAAGAGTCAGTGTGTACCCCCCGGGGAGAGTCAGTGTGTACCCCCAGGGAGAGTCAGTGTGTACCCCCGGAGAGAGTCAGTGTGTACCCCCCGGGGGAGAGTCAGTGTGTATCCCAGGGGAGAGTCAGTGTGTTCCCCCCGGGGAGAGTCAGTGTGTACCCTCAGTGTTAGTCAGTGTGTACCCCCGGGGGAGAGTCAGTGTGTACCCCCAGTGTGAGTCAGTGTGTACCCCCGGGGGAGAGTCAGCGTGTACCCCCGGGGGAGAGTCAGTGTGTACCCCCGGGGAGAGTCAGTGTGTACACCCGGGGGAGAGTCAGTGTGTACCCCCGGGGAGAGTCAGTGTGTATCCCCAGGGGAGAGTCGGTGTGTACCCCCGGGGAGAGTCGGTGTGTACCCCCGGGGAGAGTCAGTGTGTACCCCCGGGGGAGACTCAGTGTGTACCCCCGGGGAGAGTCAGTGTGTACCCCCGGGGGAGAGTCAGTGTGTACCCCCGGGGGGGAGAGTCAGTGTGTACCCCCGGGGGAGAGTCAGTGTGTACCCCCGGGGGAGAGTCAGTGTGTACCCCCGGGGGAGAGTCAGTGTGCACCCCCGGGGAGAGTCGGTGTGTACCCCCCGGGGAGAGTCGGTGTGTACCCCCGGGGAGAGTCGGTGTGTACCCCGGGGGAGAGTCAGTGTGTACCCCCGGGTAGAGTCGGTGTGTAACCCTGGGGAGAGTCGGTGTGTACCCCCGGGGAGAGTCGGTGTGTACCCCCGGGGAGAGTCGGTGTGTACCCCCGGGGAGAGTCAGCGTGTACCCCCGGGGAGAGTCAGTGTGTACCCCCGGGGAGAGTCAGTGTGTACCCCCGGGGAGAGTCAGCGTGTACCCCCGGGGAGAGTCGGTGTGAACCCCGGGGGAGAGTCAGCGTGTACCCCCGGGGAGAGTTGTGTGTACCCCCGGGGAGAGTCGGTGTGAACCCCGGGGGAGAGTCAGTGTGTACCCCCGGGGGAGAGTCAGCGTGTACCCCCGGGGAGAGTCGGTGTGTACCCCCGGGGAGAGTCGGTGTGAACCCCGGGGGAGAGTCAGCGTGTACCCCCGGGGAGAGTCAGTGTGTACCCCCGGGGAGAGTCGGTGTGAACCCCGGGGGAGAGTCAGCGTGTACCCCCGGGGAGAGTCGGCGTGTACCCCCGGGGAGAGTCCGTGTGAACCCCCGGGGAGAGTCGGTGAGAACCCCCGGGGAGAGTCGGCGTCTACCCCCGGGGAGAGTCAGTGTGTACCCCCGGGGAGAGTCAGCGTGTACCCCCGGGGAGAGTCAGTGTGTACCCCCGGGGAGAGTCAGTGTGTACCCCCGGGGAGAGTCAGTGTGTACCCCCGGGGAGAGTCGGTGTGAACCCCCGGGGGAGAGTCAGTGTGTACCTCCGGGGAGAGTCAGTGTGTACCCCCGGGGAGAGTCAGTGTGTACCCCCCGGGGGAGAGTCAGTGTGTATCCCAGGGGAGAGTCAGTGTGTTCCCCCCGGGGAGAGTCAGTATTTACCCCCGGGGAGAGTCAGTGTGTACCCCCGGGGAGAGTCAGTGTGTACCCCCAGTGTCAGTCAGTGTGTACCCCCGGGGGAGAGTCAGTGTGTACCCCCAGTGTGAGTCAGTGTGTACCCCCGGGGGAGAGTCAGTGTGTACCCCCGGGGAGAGTCAGTGTGTACCCCCGGGGGAGAGTCAGTGTGTACCCACGGGGAGAGTCAGTGTGTATCCCCAGGGGAGAGTCGGTGTGTACCCCCGGGGAGAGTCGGTGTGTACCCCCGGGGAGAGTCAGTGTGTACCCCCGGGGGAGACTCAGTGTGTACCCCCGGGGAGAGTCAGTGTGTACCCCCGGGGGAGAGTCAGTGTGTACCCCCGGGGGGGAGAGTCAGTGTGTACCCCCGGGGGAGAGTCAGTGTGTACCCCCGGGGAGAGTCAGTGTGTACCCCCGGGGGAGAGTCAGTGTGTACCCCCGGGGGAGAGTCAGTGTGTACCCCCGGGGGAGAGTCAGTGTGTACCCCCGGGGAGAGTCAGTGTGTACCCCCCGGGGAGAGTCGGTGTGTACCCCCGGGGAGAGTCGGTGTGTACCCCGGGGGAGAGTCAGTGTGTACCCCCGGGTAGAGTCGGTGTGTAACCCTGGGGAGAGTCAGTGTGTACCCCCGGGGAGAGTCGGTGTATACCCCCGGGGAGAGTCGGTGTGTACCCCCGGGGAGAGTCGGCGTGTACCCCCGGGGAGAGTCAGCGTGTACCCCCGGGGAGAGTCAGCGTGTACCCCCGGGGAGAGTCAGTGTGTACCCCCGGGGAGAGTCAGCGTGTACCCCCGGGGAGAATCGGTGTGTACCCCCGGGGAGAGTCGGTGTGAACCCCGGGGGAGAGTCAGCGTGCACCCCCGGGGAGAGTCAGTGTGTACCCCCGGGGAGAGTCGGTGTGAACCCCGGGGGAGAGTCAGTGTGTACCCCCGGGGAGAGTCAGTGTGTACCCCGAGGGAGAGTCAGTGTGTACCCCCGGGGAGAGTCAGTGTGTACCCCCGGGGAGAGTCCGTGTGTACCCCCGGGGAGAGTCGGTGTGAACCCCGGGGGAGAGTCAGCGTGTACCCCCGGGGAGAGTCGGTGTGAACCCCGGGGGAGAGTCAGCGTGTACCCCTGGGGAGAGTCGGCGTGTACCCCCGGGGAGAGTCCGTGTGAACCCCCGGGGAGAGTCGGTGTGAACCCCCGGGGAGAGTCGGCGTGTATCCCCGGGGAGAGTCAGTGTGTACCCCCGGGGAGAGTCAGTGTGTACCCCCGGGGAGAGTCAGTGTGTACCCCCGGGGAGAGTCGGTGTGAACCCGCGGGGGAAGAGTCAGTGTGCACCCCCGGGGAGAGTCAGTGTGTACCCCCGGGGAGAGTCAGTGTGTACCCCGGGGGAGAGTCGGCGTGTACCCCCGGGGAGAGTCAGTGTGTACCCCCAGGGAGAGTCAGTTTGTACCCCGGGGGAGAGTCGGCGTGTAACCCCGGGGAGAGTCAGTGTGTACCCCGGGGGAGAGTCGGCGTGTACCCCCGGGGAGAGTCAGTGTGTACCCCGGGGGAGAGTCGGCGTGTACCCCCGGGGAGAGTCAGTGTGTACCCCGGGGGAGAGTCGGCGTGTACCCCCGGGGAGAGTCAGTGTGTACCCCCAGGGAGAGTCAGCGTGTACCCCCGGGGAGAGTCAGTGTGTACCCCCGGGGAGAGTCAGTGTGTACCCCGGGGGAGAGTCAGTGTGTACCCCCGGGGAGAGTCAGTGTGTAACCCCGGGGAGAGTCAGTGTGTACCCCCGGGGAGAGTCAGTGTGTACCCCCGGGGAGAGTCAGTGTGTACCCCCGGGGAGAGTCAGTGTGTACCCCCGGGGAGAGTCAGTGTGTACCCCCGGGGAGAGTCAGTGTGTACCCCCGGGGAGAGTCGGTGTGAACCCCTGGGGAGAGTCGGCGTGTACCCCCGGGGAGAGTCAGTGTGTACCCCCCGGGGAGAGTCGGCGTGTACCCCGGGGGAGAGTCAGTGTGTACCCCCGGGGAGAGTCAGTGTGTACCCCCGGGGAGAGTCAGTGTGTACCCCCGGGGAGAGTCAGTGTGTACCCCCGGGGGAGAGTCAGTGTGTACCCCCGGGGAGAGTCAGAGTGTATCCCCAGAGGAGAGTCGGTGTGTAACCCCGGGGAGAGTCGGTGTGTACCCCCGGGGAGAGTCGGTGTGTACCCCCGGGGAGAGTCAGTGTGTACCCCCGGGGGGGAGAGTCAGTGTGTACCCCCGGGGGAGAGTCAGTGTGTACCCCCGGGGAGAGTCAGTGTGTACCCCCGGGGGAGAGTCAGTGTGTACCCCTGGGGGAGAGTCAGTGTGTACCCCCGGGGGAGAGTCAGTGTGTACCCACGGGGAGAGTCAGTGTGTACCCCCCGGGGAGAGTCGGTGTGTACCCCCGGGGAGAGTCGGTGTGTACCCCGGGGGAGAGTCAGTGTGTACCCCCGGGTAGAGTCGGTGTGTACCCCCGGGGAGAGTCAGTGTGTACCCCCGGGGAGAGTCGGTGTGTACCCCCGGGGAGAGTCGGTGTGTACCCCCGGGGAGAGTCAGCGTGTACCCCCGGGGAGAGTCAGCGTGTACCCCCGGGGAGAGTCAGCGTGTACCCCTGGGGAGAGTCAGTGTGTACCCCCGGGGAGAGTCAGCGTGTACCCCCGGGGAGAATCGGTGTGTACCCCCGGGGAGAGTCGGTGTGAACCCCGGGGGAGAGTCAGCGTGTACCCCCGGGGAGAGTCAGCGTGTACCCCCGGGGAGAGTCAGTGTGTACCCCCGGGGAGAGTCGGTGTGAACCCCGGGGGAGAGTCAGTGTGTACCCCCGGGGGAGAGTCAGAGTGTACCCCCGGGGAGAGTCGGTGTGTACCCCCGGGGAGAGTCAGTGTGTACCCCCCGGGGAGAGTCGGCGTGTACCCCGGGGGAGAGTCAGTGTGTACCCCCGGGGAGAGTCAGTGTGTACCCCCGGGGAGAGTCAGTGTGTACCCCCGGGGAGAGTCAGTGTGTACCCCCGGGGGAGAGTCAGTGTGTACCCCCAGGGGAGAGTCAGTGTGTACCCCCGGGGAGAGTTAGTGTGTACCCCCGGGGGAGAGTCAGTGTGTACCCCCGGGGGAGAGTCAGTTTGTACCCCCGGGGAGAGTCAGTGTGTACCCCCCGGGGAGAGTCGGTGTGTACCCCCCGGGGAGAGTCAGTGTGTACCCCCCGGGGGAGAGTCGGTTTGTACCCCCGGGGGAGAGTCAGTGTGTACCCCCCGGGGAGAGTCAGTGTGTATCCCCGGGGAGAGTCAGTGTGTACCCCCGGGGGAGAGTCAGTGTGTACCCCCGGGGGAGAGTCGGTGTGTACCCCCGGGGGAGAGTCGGTGTGTACCCCCGGGGGAGAGTCGGTGTGTACCCCCAGGGGAGAGTCAGTGTGTACCCCCGGGGGAGAGTCGGTGTGTCCCCCCGGGGGAGAGTCAGTGTGTACCCCCGGGGAGAGTCAGTGTGTACCCCCGGGGAGAGTCAGTGTGTACCCCCGGGGGAGAGTCAGTGTGTACCCCCGGGGGAGAGTCAGTGTGTACCCCCGGGGAGAGTCAGAGTGTACCCCCGGGGAGAGTCAGCGTGTACCCCCCGGGGAGAGTCGGTGTGTACCCCCTGGGAGAGTCGGTGTGTACCCCCGGGGAGAGTCCGTGTGTACCCCCGGGGGAGAGTCAGTGTGTACCCCCGGGGAGAGTCAGTGTGTACCCCGGGGGAGAGTCAGTGAGTAGCCCCGGGGAGAGTCAGTGTGTACCCCCAGGGAGAGTCAGTGTGTACCCCCGGGGGAGAGTCAGTGTGTACCCCCGGGGAGAGTCGGTGTGTACCCCCGGGGGAGAGTCGGTGTGTACCCCCGGGGAGAGTCAGTGTGTACCCCCAGGGAGAGTCAGTGTGTCCCCCCGGGGAGAGTCAGTGTGTCACCCCGGGGAGAGTCAGTGTGTACCCCTGGGGAGAGTCAGTGTGTACCCCTGGGGAGAGTCAGTGTGTACCCCGGGGGAGAGTCAGTGTGTACCCCCGGGGAGGGTCAGTGTGTACCCCCCGGGGAGAGTCAGTGTGTACCCCCGGGGAGAGTCAGTGTGTACCCCCCGGGGAGAGTCAGTGTGTACCCCCGGGGAGAGTCAGTGTGTACCCCCGGGGAGGGTCAGTGTGTACCCCCGGGGAGAGTCAGTGTCCCCCCCCGGGGAGAGTCAGTGTCCCCCCCCGGGGAGAGTCAGTGTGTACCCCCGGGGAGAGTCAGTGTGTACCCCCGGGGAGAGTCAGTGTGTCCCCCCGGGGAGAGTCAGTGTTTACCCCCGGGGAGAGTCAGTGTGTCCCCCCGGGGAGAGTCAGTGTTTACCCCCGGGGAGAGTCGGTGTGTACCCCCGGGGAGGGTCAGTGTGTACCCCCGGGGAGAGTCAGTGTGTACCCCCGGGGGAGAGTCGGTGTGTACCCCCGGGGAGAGTCAGTGTGTACCCCGGGGGAGAGTCAGTGTGTACCCCCGGGGAGAGTCAGTGTGTACCCCCGGGGAGAGTCAGTGTGTACCCCCGGGGAGAGTCAGTGTGTACCCCCGGGGAGAGTCAGTGTGTACCCCCCGGGGAGAGTCGGTGTGTACCCCCGGGGAGAGTCAGTGTGTACCCCCGGGGGGAGTCAGTGTGTACCCCGGGGAGAGTCGGTGTGTACCCCCGGGGAGAGTCAGTGTGTACCCCCGGGGAGAGTCAGTGTGTACCCCCGGGGGAGGGTCGGTGTGTACCCCCGGGGAGAGTCAGTGTGTACCCCGGGGAGAGAGTCAGTGTGTACCCCCAGGGAGAGTCAGTGTGTACCCCCGGGGGAGAGTCAGGGTGTACCCCCGGGGGAGAGAGTCAGTGTGTAACCCCGGGGAGAGTCAGTGTGTCCCCCAGGGAGAGTCAGTGTGTACCCCCGGGGGAGAGTCAGGGTGTACCCCCAGGGAGAGTCAGTGTGTACACCCGGGGGAGAGTCAGGGTGTACCCCCGGGGGAGAGAGTCAGTGTGTACCCCCAGGGAGAGTCAGTGTGTACCCCTGGGGGAGAGTCAGGGTGTACCCCCGGGGGAGAGAGTCAGGGTGTACCCCCGGGGGAGAGAGTCAGTGTGTAACCCCGGGGAGAGTCAGTGTGTACCCCCGGGGAGAGTCAGTGTGTACCCCCGGGGGAGAGAGTCAGTGTGTACCCCCGGGGGAGAGAGTCAGTGTGTACCCCCGGGGGAGAGAGTCAGTGTGTACCCCCGGGGGAGAGAGTCAGTGTGTACCCCCGGAGGAGAGTCAGTGTGTACCCCAGGGAGAGTCAGTGTGTACCCCCGGGGGAGAGTCAGTGTGTACCCCCGGGGGAGAGTCAGTGTGTACCCCCGGGGGAGAGTCAGTGTGTACCCCCGGGGGAGAGTCATTGTGTACCCCCAGGGAGAGTCAGTGTGTACCCCCGGGGAGAGTCAGTGTGTACCCCCGGGGAGAGTCAGTGTGTACCCCCGGGGAGAGTCAGTGTGTACCCCCGGGGAGAGTCAGTGTGTACCCCCGGGGGAGAATCAGTGTGTACCCCCGGGGGAGAGTCAGTGTGTACCCCCGGGGAGAGTCAGTGTGTACCCCCGGGGAGAGTCAGTGTGTACCCCCGGGGAGAGTCAGTGTGTACCCCCGGGGAGAGTCAGTGTGTACCCCCGGGGAGAGTCAGTGTGTACCCCCGGGGAGAGTCGGTGTGAACCCCCGGGGGAGAGTCAGTGTGTACCTCCGGGGAGAGTCAGTGTGTACCCCCGGGGAGAGTCAGTGTGTACCCCCCGGGGGAGAGTCAGTGTGTATCCCAGGGGAGAGTCAGTGTGTTCCCCCCGGGGAGAGTCAGTATTTACCCCCGGGGAGAGTCAGTGTGTACCCCCGGGGAGAGTCAGTGTGTACCCCCAGTGTCAGTCAGTGTGTACCCCCGGGGGAGAGTCAGTGTGTACCCCCAGTGTGAGTCAGTGTGTACCCCCGGGGGAGAGTCAGTGTGTACCCCCGGGGAGAGTCAGCGTGTACCCCCGGGGAGAGTCGGTGTGAACCCCGGGGGAGAGTCAGCGTGTACCCCCGGGGAGAGTTGTGTGTACCCCCGGGGAGAGTCGGTGTGAACCCCGGGGGAGAGTCAGTGTGTACCCCCGGGGGAGAGTCAGCGTGTACCCCCGGGGAGAGTCGGTGTGTACCCCCGGGGAGAGTCGGTGTGAACCCCGGGGGAGAGTCAGCGTGTACCCCCGGGGAGAGTCAGTGTGTACCCCCGGGGAGAGTCGGTGTGAACCCCGGGGGAGAGTCAGCGTGTACCCCCGGGGAGAGTCGGCGTGTACCCCCGGGGAGAGTCCGTGTGAACCCCCGGGGAGAGTCGGTGAGAACCCCCGGGGAGAGTCGGCGTCTACCCCCGGGGAGAGTCAGTGTGTACCCCCGGGGAGAGTCAGCGTGTACCCCCGGGGAGAGTCAGTGTGTACCCCCGGGGAGAGTCAGTGTGTACCCCCGGGGAGAGTCAGTGTGTACCCCCGGGGAGAGTCAGTGTGTACCTCCGGGGAGAGTCAGTGTGTACCCCCGGGGAGAGTCAGTGTGTACCCCCCGGGGGAGAGTCAGTGTGTATCCCAGGGGAGAGTCAGTGTGTTCCCCCCGGGGAGAGTCAGTATTTACCCCCGGGGAGAGTCAGTGTGTACCCCCGGGGAGAGTCAGTGTGTACCCCCAGTGTCAGTCAGTGTGTACCCCCGGGGGAGAGTCAGTGTGTACCCCCAGTGTGAGTCAGTGTGTACCCCCGGGGGAGAGTCAGTGTGTACCCCCGGGGAGAGTCAGTGTGTACCCCCGGGGGAGAGTCAGTGTGTACCCACGGGGAGAGTCAGTGTGTATCCCCAGGGGAGAGTCGGTGTGTACCCCCGGGGAGAGTCGGTGTGTACCCCCGGGGAGAGTCAGTGTGTACCCCCGGGGGAGACTCAGTGTGTACCCCCGGGGAGAGTCAGTGTGTACCCCCGGGGGAGAGTCAGTGTGTACCCCCGGGGAGAGTCGGTGTGAACCCCCGGGGGAGAGTCAGTGTGTACCTCCGGGGAGAGTCAGTGTGTACCCCCGGGGAGAGTCAGTGTGTACCCCCCGGGGGAGAGTCAGTGTGTATCCCAGGGGAGAGTCAGTGTGTTCCCCCCGGGGAGAGTCAGTATTTACCCCCGGGGAGAGTCAGTGTGTACCCCCGGGGAGAGTCAGTGTGTACCCCCAGTGTCAGTCAGTGTGTACCCCCGGGGGAGAGTCAGTGTGTACCCCCAGTGTGAGTCAGTGTGTACCCCCGGGGGAGAGTCAGTGTGTACCCCCGGGGAGAGTCAGTGTGTACCCCCGGGGGAGAGTCAGTGTGTATCCCCAGGGGAGAGTCGGTGTGTACCCCCGGGGAGAGTCGGTGTGTACCCCCGGGGAGAGTCAGTGTGTACCCCCGGGGGAGACTCAGTGTGTACCCCCGGGGAGAGTCAGTGTGTACCCCCGGGGGAGAGTCAGTGTGTACCCCCGGGGGGGAGAGTCAGTGTGTACCCCCGGGGGAGAGTCAGTGTGTACCCCCGGGGAGAGTCAGTGTGTACCCCCGGGGGAGAGTCAGTGTGTACCCCCGGGGGAGAGTCAGTGTGTACCCCCGGGGGAGAGTCAGTGTGTACCCCCGGGGAGAGTCAGTGTGTACCCCCCGGGGAGAGTCGGTGTGTACCCCCGGGGAGAGTCGGTGTGTACCCCGGGGGAGAGTCAGTGTGTACCCCCGGGTAGAGTCGGTGTGTAACCCTGGGGAGAGTCAGTGTGTACCCCCGGGGAGAGTCGGTGTATACCCCCGGGGAGAGTCGGTGTGTACCCCCGGGGAGAGTCGGCGTGTACCCCCGGGGAGAGTCAGCGTGTACCCCCGGGGAGAGTCAGCGTGTACCCCCGGGGAGAGTCAGTGTGTACCCCCGGGGAGAGTCAGCGTGTACCCCCGGGGAGAATCGGTGTGTACCCCCGGGGAGAGTCGGTGTGAACCCCGGGGGAGAGTCAGCGTGCACCCCCGGGGAGAGTCAGTGTGTACCCCCGGGGAGAGTCGGTGTGAACCCCGGGGGAGAGTCAGTGTGTACCCCCGGGGAGAGTCAGTGTGTACCCCGAGGGAGAGTCAGTGTGTACCCCCGGGGAGAGTCAGTGTGTACCCCCGGGGAGAGTCGGTGTGAACCCCGGGGGAGAGTCAGCGTGTACCCCCGGGGAGAGTCGGTGTGAACCCCGGGGGAGAGTCAGCGTGTACCCCTGGGGAGAGTCGGCGTGTACCCCCGGGGAGAGTCCGTGTGAACCCCCGGGGAGAGTCGGTGTGAACCCCCGGGGAGAGTCGGCGTGTATCCCCGGGGAGAGTCAGTGTGTACCCCCGGGGAGAGTCAGTGTGTACCCCCGGGGAGAGTCAGTGTGTACCCCCGGGGAGAGTCGGTGTGAACCCGCGGGGGAGAGTCAGTGTGCACCCCCGGGGAGAGTCAGTGTGTACCCCCGGGGAGAGTCAGTGTGTACCCCGGGGGAGAGTCGGCGTGTACCCCCGGGGAGAGTCAGTGTGTACCCCCAGGGAGAGTCAGTTTGTACCCCGGGGGAGAGTCGGCGTGTAAACCCGGGGAGAGTCAGTGTGTACCCCGGGGGAGAGTCGGCGTGTACCCCCGGGGAGAGTCAGTGTGTACCCCGGGGGAGAGTCGGCGTGTACCCCCGGGGAGAGTCAGTGTGTACCCCCAGGGAGAGTCAGCGTGTACCCCCGGGGAGAGTCAGTGTGTACACCCGGGGAGAGTCAGTGTGTACCCCCGGGGAGAGTCAGTGTGTACCCCCGGGGAGAGTCGGTGTGTACCCCCGGGGAGAGTCGGTGTGAACCCCCGGGGGAGAGTCAGTGTGTACCCCCGGGGAGAGTCGGCGTGTACCCCCGGGGAGAGTCAGTGTGTACCCCCAGGGAGAGTCAGTTTGTACCCCGGGGGAGAGTCGGCGTGTAACCCCGGGGAGAGTCAGTGTGTACCCCGGGGGAGAGTCGGCGTGTACCCCCGGGGAGAGTCAGTGTGTACCCCGGGGGAGAGTCGGCGTGTACCCCCGGGGAGAGTCAGTGTGTACCCCGGGGGAGAGTCGGCGTGTACCCCCGGGGAGAGTCAGTGTGTACCCCCAGGGAGAGTCAGCGTGTACCCCCGGGGAGAGTCAGTGTGTACCCCCGGGGAGAGTCAGTGTGTACCCCGGGGGAGAGTCAGTGTGTACCCCCGGGGAGAGTCAGTGTGTACCCCCGGGGAGAGTCAGTGTGTACCCCCGGGGAGAGTCAGTGTGTACCCCCGGGGAGAGTCAGTGTGTACCCCCGGGGAGAGTCAGTGTGTTCCCCCGAGGAGAGTCGGTGTGAACCCCTGGGGAGAGTCGGCGTGTACCCCCGGGGAGAGTCAGTGTGTACCCCCCGGGGAGAGTCGGCGTGTACCCCGGGGGAGAGTCAGTGTGTACCCCCGGGGAGAGTCAGTGTGTACCCCCGGGGAGAGTCAGTGTGTACCCCCGGGGAGAGTCAGTGTGTACCCCCGGGGGAGAGTCAGTGTGTACCCCCGGGGAGAGTCAGAGTGTATCCCCAGAGGAGAGTCGGTGTGTAACCCCGGGGAGAGTCGGTGTGTACCCCCGGGGAGAGTCGGTGTGTACCCCCGGGGAGAGTCAGTGTGTACCCCCGGGGGGGAGAGTCAGTGTGTACCCCCGGGGGAGAGTCAGTGTGTACCCCCGGGGAGAGTCAGTGTGTACCCCCGGGGGAGAGTCAGTGTGTACCCCTGGGGGAGAGTCAGTGTGTACCCCCGGGGGAGAGTCAGTGTGTACCCCCGGGGAGAGTCAGTGTGTACCCCCGGGGAGAGTCAGTGTGTACCCCCGGGGAGAGTCAGTGTGTACCCCCGGGGAGAGTCAGTGTGTTCCCCCGAGGAGAGTCGGTGTGAACCCCTGGGGAGAGTCGGCGTGTACCCCCGGGGAGAGTCAGTGTGTACCCCCCGGGGAGAGTCGGCGTGTACCCCGGGGGAGAGTCAGTGTGTACCCCCGGGGAGAGTCAGTGTGTACCCCCGGGGAGAGTCAGTGTGTACCCCCGGGGAGAGTCAGTGTGTACCCCCGGGGGAGAGTCAGTGTGTACCCCCGGGGAGAGTCAGAGTGTATCCCCAGAGGAGAGTCGGTGTGTAACCCCGGGGAGAGTCGGTGTGTACCCCCGGGGAGAGTCGGTGTGTACCCCCGGGGAGAGTCAGTGTGTACCCCCGGGGGGGAGAGTCAGTGTGTACCCCCGGGGGAGAGTCAGTGTGTACCCCCGGGGAGAGTCAGTGTGTACCCCCGGGGGAGAGTCAGTGTGTACCCCTGGGGGAGAGTCAGTGTGTACCCCCGGGGGAGAGTCAGTGTGTACCCCCGGGGAGAGTCAGTGTGTACCCCCCGGGGAGAGTCGGTGTGTACCCCCGGGGAGAGTCGGTGTGTACCCCGGGGGAGAGTCAGTGTGTACCCCCGGGTAGAGTCGGTGTGTACCCCCGGGGAGAGTCAGTGTGTACCCCCGGGGAGAGTCGGTGTGTACCCCCGGGGAGAGTCGGTGTGTACCCCCGGGGAGAGTCAGCGTGTACCCCCGGGGAGAGTCAGCGTGTACCCCCGGGGAGAGTCAGCGTGTACCCCCGGGGAGAGTCAGTGTGTACCCCCGGGGAGAGTCAGCGTGTACCCCCGGGGAGAATCGGTGTGTACCCCCGGGGAGAGTCGGTGTGAACCCCGGGGGAGAGTCAGCGTGTACCCCCGGGGAGAGTCAGCGTGTACCCCCGGGGAGAGTCACTGTGTACCCCCGGGGAGAGTCGGTGTGAACCCCGGGGGAGAGTCAGTGTGTACCCCCGGGGGAGAGTCAGAGTGTACCTCCGGGGAGAGTCGGTGTGTACCCCCGGGGAGAGTCGGTGTGAACCCCGGGGGAGAGTCAGCGTGTACCCCCGGGGAGAGTCAGTGTGTACCCCCGGGGAGAGTCGGTGTGAACCCCGGGGGAGAGTCAGCGTGTACCCCCGGGGAGAGTCAGTGTGTACCCCCGGGGAGAGTGAGTGTGTACCCCCGGGGAGATTCAGTGTGTACCCCCGGGGAGAGTCGGTGTGAACCCCCGGGGGAGAGTCAGTGTGTACCCCCGGGGAGAGTCAGTGTGTACCCCCGGGGAGAGTCAGTGTGTACCCCGGGGGAGAGTCGGCGTGTACCCCCGGGGAGAGTCAGTGTGTACCCCCAGGGAGAGTCAGTGTGTACCCCGGGGGAGAGTCGGCGTGTACCCCCGGGGAGAGTCAGTGTGTACCCCGGGGGAGAGTCGGCGTGTACCCCCGGGGAGAGTCAGTGTGTACCCCGGGGGAGAGTCGGCGTGTACCCCCGGGGAGAGTCAGTGTGTACCCCGGGGGAGAGTCCGCGTGTACCCCCGGGGAGAGTCATTGTGTACCCCGGGGGGAGTCAGTGTGTACCCCCGGGGAGAGTCAGTGTGTACCCCCGGGGAGAGTCAGTGTGTACCCCCGGGGAGAGTCAGTGTGTACCCCCGGGGAGAGTCAGTGTGTACCCCCGGGGAGAGTCAGTGTGTACCCCCGGGGAGAGTCGGTGTGAACCCCCGGGGAGAGTCGGCGTGTACCCCCGGGGAGAGTCAGTGTGTACCCCCCGGGGAGAGTCGGCGTGTACCCCGGGGGAGAGTCAGTGTGTACCCCCGGGGAGAGTCAGTGTGTACCCCCGGGGAGAGTCAGTGTGTACCCCCGGGGAGAGTCAGTGTGTACCCCCGGGGGAGAGTCAGTGTGTACCCCCAGGGGAGAGTCAGTGTGTACCCCCGGGGAGAGTTAGTGTGTACCCCCGGGGGAGAGTCAGTGTGTACCCCCGGGGGAGAGTCAGTTTGTACCCCCGGGGAGAGTCAGTGTGTACCCCCCGGGGAGAGTCGGTGTGTACCCCCCGGGGAGAGTCAGTGTGTACCCCCCGGGGGAGAGTCGGTTTGTACCCCCGGGGGAGAGTCAGTGTGTACCCCCCGGGGAGAGTCGGTGTGTATCCCCGGGGAGAGTCAGTGTGTACCCCCGGGGGAGAGTCAGTGTGTACCCCCGGGGGAGAGTCGGTGTGTACCCCCGGGGGAGAGTCAGTGTGTACCCCCGGGGGAGAGTCGGTGTGTACCCCCAGGGGAGAGTCAGTGTGTACCCCCGGGGGAGAGTCGGTGTGTCCCCCCGGGGGAGAGTCAGTGTGTACCCCCGGGGAGAGTCAGTGTGTACCCCCGGGGAGAGTCAGTGTGTACCCCCGGGGGAGAGTCAGTGTGTACCCCCGGGGGAGAGTCAGTGTGTACCCCCGGGGAGAGTCAGAGTGTACCCCCGGGGAGAGTCAGCGTGTACCCCCCGGGGAGAGTCGGTGTGTACCCCCTGGGAGAGTCGGTGTGTACCCCCGGGGAGAGTCCGTTTGTACCCCCGGGGGAGAGTCAGTGTGTACCCCCGGGGAGAGTCAGTGTGTACCCCGGGGGAGAGTCAGTGAGTAGCCCCGGGGAGAGTCAGTGTGTACCCCCAGGGAGAGTCAGTGTGTACCCCCGGGGGAGAGTCAGTGTGTACCCCCGGGGAGAGTCGGTGTGTACCCCCGGGGGAGAGTCGGTGTGTACCCCCGGGGAGAGTCAGTGTGTACCCCCAGGGAGAGTCAGTGTGTCCCCCCGGGGAGAGTCAGTGTGTCACCCCGGGGAGAGTCAGTGTGTACCCCTGGGGAGAGTCAGTGTGTACCCCCGGGGAGAGTCAGTGTGTACCCCCGGGGAGGGTCAGTGTGTACCCCCAGGGAGAGTCAGTGTGTACCCCGGGGGAGAGTCAGTGTGTACCCCCGGGGAGGGTCAGTGTGTACCCCCCGGGGAGAGTCAGTGTGTACCCCCGGGGAGAGTCAGTGTGTACCCCCCGGGGAGAGTCAGTGTGTACCCCCGGGGAGAGTCAGTGTGTACCCCCGGGGAGGGTCAGTGTGTACCCCCGGGGAGAGTCAGTGTCCCCCCCCGGGGAGAGTCAGTGTCCCCCCCCGGGGAGAGTCAGTGTGTACCCCCGGGGAGAGTCAGTGTGTACCCCCGGGGAGAGTCAGTGTGTCCCCCCGGGGAGAGTCAGTGTTTACCCCCGGGGAGAGTCAGTGTGTCCCCCCGGGGAGAGTCAGTGTTTACCCCCGGGGAGAGTCGGTGTGTACCCCCGGGGAGGGTCAGTGTGTACCCCCGGGGAGAGTCAGTGTGTACCCCCGGGGGAGAGTCGGTGTGTACCCCCGGGGAGAGTCAGTGTGTACCCCGGGTGAGAGTCAGTGTGTACCCCCGGGGAGAGTCAGTGTGTACCCCCGGGGAGAGTCAGTGTGTACCCCCGGGGAGAGTCAGTGTGTACCCCCGGGGAGAGTCAGTGTGTACCCCCCGGGGAGAGTCGGTGTGTACCCCCGGGGAGAGTCAGTGTGTACCCCCGGGGGGAGTCAGTGTGTACCCCGGGGAGAGTCGGTGTGTACCCCCGGGGAGAGTCAGTGTGTACCCCCGGGGAGAGTCAGTGTGTACCCCCGGGGGAGGGTCGGTGTGTACCCCCGGGGAGAGTCAGTGTGTACCCCGGGGAGAGAGTCAGTGTGTACCCCCAGGGAGAGTCAGTGTGTACCCCCGGGGGAGAGTCAGGGTGTACCCCCGGGGGAGAGAGTCAGTGTGTAACCCCGGGGAGAGTCAGTGTGTCCCCCAGGGAGAGTCAGTGTGTACCCCCGGGGAGAGTCAGTGTGTACCCCCGGGGGAGAGAGTCAGTGTGTACCCCCGGGGGAGAGAGTCAGTGTGTACCCCCGGGGGAGAGAGTCAGTGTGTACCCCCGGGGGAGAGAGTCAGTGTGTACCCCCGGAGGAGAGTCAGTGTGTACCCCAGGGAGAGTCAGTGTGTACCCCCGGGGGAGAGTCAGTGTGTCCCCCGGGGGAGAGTCAGTGTGTACCCCCGGGGGAGAGTCAGTGTGTACCCCCGGGGGAGAGTCAGTGTGTACCCCCGGGGGAGAGTCAGTGTGTACCCCCGGGGGAGAGTCATTGTGTACCCCCAGGGAGAGTAAGTGTGTACCCCCGGGGAGAGTCAGTGTGTACCCCCGGGGAGAGTCAGTGTGTACCCCCGGGGAGAGTCAGTGTGTACCCCCGGGGGAGAATCAGTGTGTACCCCCGGGGGAGAGTCAGTGTGTACCCCCAGGGAGAGTCAGTGTGTACCCCCGGGGAGAGTCAGTGTGTACCCCCGGGGAGAGTCAGTGTGTACCCCCGGGGAGAGTCAGTGTGTACCCCCGGGGAGAGTCAGTGTGTACCCCCGGGGAGAGTCAGTGTGTACCCCCGGGGAGAGTCAGTGTGTACCCCCGGGGAGAGTCAGTGTGTACCCCCCGGGGAGAGAGTCAGTGTGTACCCCCCGGGGGAGAGTCAGTGTGTACCCCCCGGGGGAGAGTCAGTGTGTACCCCCGGGGAGAGTCGGTGTGAACCCCCGGGGGAGAGTCGGTGTGTACCCCCGGGGGAGAGTCAGTGTGTACCCCCGGGGGAGAGTCAGTGTGTACCCCCGGGGAGAGTCGGTGTGAACCCCCGGGGGAGAGTCGGTGTGTACCCCCGGGGGAGAGTCAGTGTGTACCCCGAGGGAGAGTCAGTGTGTACCCCCGGGGAGAGTCGGTGTGTACCCCCGGGGGAGAGTCAGTGTGTACCCCGAGGGAGAGTCAGTGTGTACCCCCGGGGAGAGTCAGTGTGTACCCCGAGGGAGAGTCGGTGTGTACCCCCAGGGGATAGTCGGTGTGTACCCCCGGGGAGAGTCAGTATGTACCCCCCGGGGGAGAGTCAGTGTGTACCCCCAGGGAGAGTCGGCGTGTACCCCCGGGGGAGAGTCAGTGTGTACCCCCTGGGGAGAGTCGGTGTGTACCCCCGGGGAGAGTCGGTGTGTACCCCCAGGGAGAGTCAATGTGTACCCCCAGGTTAGAGTCAGTGTGTACCCCCCGGGGAGAGTCAGTGTGTACCCCCGGGGAGAGTCAGTGTGTACCCCCGGGGAGAGTCAGTGTGTACCCCCTGGGGAGAGTCGGTGTGTACCCCCTGGGGAGAGTCGGTGTGTACCCCCCCGGGGAGAGTCAGTGTGTACCCCCCGGGGAGAGTCAGCGTGTACCCCCGGGGGAGAGTCAGTGTGTACCCCCAGGGGAGAGTCAGCGTGTATCCCAGGGGAGAGTCAGCGTGTACCCCCGGGGGAGAGTCAGCGTGTACCCCCGGGGGAGAGTCAGCGTGTACCCCCGGGGAGAGTCAGTGTGTACCCCCGGGGAGAGTCAGTGTGTACCCCCGGGGAGAGTCAGCGTGTATCCCCGGGGAGAGTCAGTGTGTACCCCCAGGGGAGAGTCAGCGTGTATCCCAGGGGAGAGTCAGTGTGTACCGCCGGGGAGAGTCAGCGTGTATCCCCGGGGGAGAGAGTTAGCGTGTACCCCCGGGGGAGAGTCAGTGTGTACCCCCGGGGAGAGTCAGCGTGTATCCCCGGGGGAGAGATCAGCGTGTACCCCCGGGGGAGAGTCAGTGTGTACCCCCAGGGGAGAGTCAGCGTGTATCCCAGGGGAGAGTCAGCGTGTATCCCAGGGGAGAGTCAGCGTGTACCCCCGGGGGAGAGTCAGCGTGTACCCCCGGGGGAGAGTCAGTGTGTACCCCCGGGGAGAGTCAGTGTGTACCCCCGGGGAGAGTCAGTGTGTACCCCCGGGGAGAGTCAGCGTGTATCCCCGGGGAGAGTCAGTGTGTACCCCCAGGGGAGAGTCAGCGTGTATCCCAGGGGAGAGTCAGCGTGTATCCCCGGGGAGAGTCAGTGTGTACCTCCCGGGGAGAGTCAGTGTGTACCCCCGGGGAGAGTCAGTGTGTACCCCCGGGGAGAGTCAGTGTGTACCCCCGGGGAGAGTCAGTGTGTACCCCCGGGGAGAGTCAGTGTGTACCCCCGGGGAGAGTCAGTGTGTACCCCCGGGGAGAGTCAGTGTGTACCCCCCGGGGAGAGTCAGTGTGTATCCCCGGGGAGAGTCAGTGTGTACCCCCGGGGAGAGTCAGCGTGTATCCCCGGGGAGAGTCAGTGTGTACCCCTGGGGAGAGTCGGTGTGTACCCCCGGGGAGAGTCAGTGTGTACCCCCCGGGGAGAGTCAGTGTGTACCCCCAGGGGAGAGTCAGCGTTTATCCCAGGGGAGAGTCAGCGTGTATCCCAGGGGAGAGTCAGCGTGTACCCCCGGGGGAGAGTCAGCGTGTACCCCCGGGGGAGAGTCAGTGTGTACCCCCAGGGGAGAGTCGGTGTGTACCCCCGGGGAGAGTCAGTATGTACCCCCCGGGGGAGAGTCAGTGTGTACCCCCGGGGAGAGTCAGTGCGTACCCCCGGGGAGAGTCAGTGTGTACCCCCGGGGAGAGTCAGCGTGTATCCCAGGGGAGAGTCAGTGTGTACCCCCGGGGAGAGTCAGTGTGTACCCCCGGGGGAGAGTCAGTGTGTATCCCCGGGGAGAGTCAGTGTGTACCCCCAGGGGAGAGTCAGTGTGTACCCCCGGGGAGAGTCAGTGTGTACCCCCTGGGGAGAGTCGGTGTGTACCCCCTGGGGAGAGTCAGTGTGTACCCCCAGGGAGAGTCAGTGTGTACCCCCCGGGGAGAGTTGGCGTGTACCCCCTGGGGGAGAGTCAGCGTGTACCCCCCGGGGAGAGTCAGCGTGTATCCCCGGGGAGAGTCAGCGTGTATCCCAGGGGAGAGTCAGTGTGTACCCCCGGGGAGAGTCAGCGTGTATCCCCGGGGGAGAGAGTCAGCGTGTACCCCCCGGGGAGAGTCAGCGTGTATCCCCGGGGAGAGTCAGCGTGTATCCCAGGGGAGAGTCAGTGTGTACCCCCGGGGAGAGTCAGCGTGTATCCCCGGGGGAGAGAGTCAGCGTGTACCCCCGGGGGAGAGTCAGTGTGTACCCCCGGGGAGAGTCAGCGTGTATCCCCGGGGGAGAGAGTCAGCGTGTACCCCCGGGGGAGAGTCAGTGTGTACCCCCAGGGGAGAGTCAGCGTGTATCCCAGGGGAGAGTCAGCGTGTATCCCAGGGGAGAGTCAGCGTGTACCCCCGGGGGAGAGTCAGCGTGTACCCCCGGGGGTGAGTCAGTGTGTACCCCCGGGGAGAGTCAGTGTGTACCCCCGGGGAGAGTCAGCGTGTATCCCCGGGGAGAGTCAGTGTGTACCCCCGGGGAGAGTCAGTGTGTACCCCCGGGGGAGAGTCAGTGTGTATCCCCGGGGAGAGTCAGTGTGTACCCCCAGGGGAGAGTCAGTGTGTACCCCCTGGGGAGAGTCGGTGTGTACCCCCTGGGGAGAGTCGGTGTGTACCCCCAGGGAGAGTCAGTGTGTACCCCCCGGGGAGAGTTGGCGTGTACCCCCAGGGAGAGTCAGTGTGTACCCCCCGGGGAGAGTCAGCGTGTACCCCCTGGGGAGAGTCAGTGTGTACCCCCGGGGAGAGTCAGTGTGTACCCCCGGGGAGAGTCAGTGTGTACCCCCGGGGAGAGTCAGTGTGTACCCCCGGGGAGAGTCAGCGTGTATCCCCGGGGAGAGTCAGCGTGTACCCCCGGGGGAGAGTCAGCGTGTACCCCCGGGGAGAGTCAGTGTGTACCCCCGGGGAGAGTCAGTGCGTACCCCCGGGGAGAGTCAGTGTGTACCCCCTGGGGAGAGTCGGTGTGTACCCCCTGGGGAGAGTCGGTGTGTACCCCCGGGAGAATCAGTATGTACCCCCCGGGGGTGAGTCAGTGTGTACCCCCGGGGAGAGTCAGTGTGTACCCCCGGGGAGAGTCAGCGTGTATCCCCGGGGAGAGTCAGTGTGTACCCCCGGGGAGAGTCAGTGTGTACCCCCGGGGGAGAGTCAGTGTGTATCCCCGGGGAGAGTCAGTGTGTACCCCCAGGGGAGAGTCAGTGTGTACCCCCTGGGGAGAGTCGGTGTGTACCCCCTGGGGAGAGTCGGTGTGTACCCCCAGGGAGAGTCAGTGTGTACCCCCTGGGGAGAGTCGGTGTGTACCCCCAGGGAGAGTCAGTGTGTACCCCCCGGGGAGAGTTGGCGTGTACCCCCTGGGGGAGAGTCAGCGTGTACCCCCCGGGGAGAGTCAGTGTGTACCCCCGGGGAGAGTCAGTGTGTACCCCCGGGGAGAGTCAGTGTGTACCCCCGGGGAGAGTCAGCGTGTACCCCCGGGTGAGAGTCAGTGTGTACCCCCAGGGGAGAGTCAGCGTGTATCCCAGGGGAGAGTCAGCGTGTACCCCCGGGGGAGAGTCAGCGTGTACCCCCGGGGGTGAGTCAGTGTGTACCCCCGGGGAGAGTCAGTGTGTACCCCCGGGGAGAGTCAGCGTGTATCCCCGGGGAGAGTCAGTGTGTACCCCCGGGGAGAGTCAGTGTGTACCCCCGGGGGAGAGTCAGTGTGTATCCCCGGGGAGAGTCAGTGTGTACCCCCAGGGGAGAGTCAGTGTGCACCCCCTGGGGAGAGTCGGTGTGTACCCCCTGGGGAGAGTCGGTGTGTACCCCCAGGGAGAGTCAGTGTGTACCCCCTGGGGAGAGTCGGTGTGTACCCCCAGGGAGAGTCAGTGTGTACCCCCCGGGGAGAGTTGGCGTGTACCCCCAGGGAGAGTCAGTGTGTACCCCCCGGGGAGAGTCAGCGTGTACCCCCTGGGGAGAGTCAGTGTGTACCCCCGGGGAGAGTCAGTGTGTACCCCCGGGGAGAGTCAGTGTGTACCCCCGGGGAGAGTCAGCGTGTATCCCCGGGGAGAGTCAGCGTGTACCCCCGGGGGAGAGTCAGCGTGTACCCCCGGGGAGAGTCAGTGCGTACCCCCGGGGAGAGTCAGTGTGTACCCCCTGGGGAGAGTCGGTGTGTACCCCCTGGGGAGAGTCGGTGTGTACCCCCGGGAGAGTCAGTATGTACCCCCCGGGGGTGAGTCAGTGTGTACCCCCGGGGAGAGTCAGTGTGTACCCCCGGGGAGAGTCAGTGTGTATCCCCGGGGAGAGTCAGTGTGTACCCCCGGGGGAGAGTCAGTGTGTATCCCCGGGGAGAGTCAGTGTGTACCCCCAGGGGAGAGTCAGTGTGTACCCCCTGGGGAGAGTCGGTGTGTACCCCCTGGGGAGAGTCGGTGTGTACCCCCAGGGAGAGTCAGTGTGTACCCCCTGGGGAGAGTCGGTGTGTACCCCCAGGGAGAGTCAGTGTGTACCCCCCGGGGAGAGTTGGCGTGTACCCCCTGGGGGAGAGTCAGCGTGTACCCCCCGGGGAGAGTCAGTGTGTACCCCCGGGGAGAGTCAGTGTGTACCCCCGGGGAGAGTCAGTGTGTACCCCCGGGGAGAGTCAGTGTGTACCCCCGGGGAGAGTCAGCGTGTATCCCCGGGGAGAGTCAGCGTGTATCCCCGGGGAGAGTCAGTGTGTATCCCCGGGGAGAGTCAGTGTGTACCCCCGGGGGAGAGTCAGTGTGTACCCCCGGGGAGAGTCAGTGTGTACCCCCGGGGAGAGTCAGCGTGTATCCCCGGGGAGAGTCAGTGTGTATCCCCGGGGGAGAGAGTCAGCGTGTACCCCCGGGGGAGAGTCAGCGTGTACCCCCGGGGGAGAGTCAGTGTGTATCCCAGGGGAGAGTCAGCGTGTATCCCAGGGGAGAGTCAGCGTGTACCCCCGGGGGAGAGAGTCAGCGTGTATCCCCGGGGAGAGTCAGTGTGTACCCCCCGGGGAGAGTCAGTGTGTACCCCCAGGGAGAGTCAGTCTGTACCCCCAGGGAGAGTCAGTGTGTACCCCCGGGGGAGAGTCAGTGTGTGCACCCGGGGAGAGTCAGTGTGTACCCCCGGGGAGAGTCAGTGTGTACCCCCAGGGAGAGTCAGTGTGTACCCCCGGGGGAGAGTCAGTGTGTACCCCCGGGGAGAGTCAGCGTGTATCCCAGGGGAGAGTCAGTGTGTATCCCCGGGGGAGAGTCAGTGTGTATTCCCGGGGGAGAGTCAGTGTGTACCCCCGGGGGAGAGTCAGTGTGTATCCCCGGGGGAGAGTCAGTGTGTACCCCCGGGGGAGAGTCAGCGTGTATCCCAGGGGAGAGTCAGTGTGTACCCCCCGGGGAGAGTCAGTGTGTACCCCCGTGGAGAGTCAGTGTGTACCCCCCGGGGAGAGTCAGCGTGTATCCCCGGGGAGAGTCAGTGTGTACCCCCGGGGAGAGTCAGCGTGTACCCCCCGGGGAGAGTCGGCGTGTACCCCCCGGGGAGAGTCGGTGTGTACCCCCAGGGAGAGTCAGTGTGTACCCCCAGGGGAGAGTCAGTGTGCACCCCCAGGGAGAGTTGGCGTGTACCCCCTGGGGAGAGTCGGTGTGTACCCCCAGGGCAGAGTCAGTGTGTACCCCCAGGGAGAGTCAGCGTGTGTCCCAGGGGAGAGTCAGTGTGTACCCCCGGGGAGAGTCAGTGTGTACCCCCGGGGAGAGTCAGTGTGTACCCCCCGGGAAGAGTCAGTGTGTACCCCCGGGGAGAGTCAGCGTGTATCCCAGGGGAGAGTCAGTGTGTACCCCCGGGGAGAGTCAGTGTGTATCCCAGGGGAGAGTCAGTGTGTACCCCCGGGGAGAGTCGGTGTGTACCCCCAGGGAGAGTCAGTGTGTACCCCCTGGGGAGAGTCGGTGTGTACCCCCAGGGAGAGTCAGTGTGTACCCCCTGGGGAGAGTTGGCGTGTACCCCCTGGGGGAGAGTCAGCGTGTACCCCCCGGGGAGAGTCAGTGTGTACCCCCGGGGAGAGTCAGTGTGTACCCCCGGGGAGAGTCAGTGTGTACCCCCGGGGAGAGTCAGCGTGTACCCCCGGGTGAGAGTCAGTGTGTACCCCCAGGGGAGAGTCAGCGTGTATCCCAGGGGAGAGTCAGCGTGTACCCCCGGGGGAGAGTCAGCGTGTACCCCCGGGGGTGAGTCAGTGTGTACCCCCGGGGAGAGTCAGTGTGTACCCCCGGGGAGAGTCAGCGTGTATCCCCGGGGAGAGTCAGTGTGTACCCCCGGGGAGAGTCAGTGTGTACCCCCGGGGAGAGTCAGTGTGTACCCCCTGGGGAGAGTCGGTGTGTACCCCCTGGGGAGAGTCGGTGTGTACCCCCGGGAGAGTCAGTATGTACCCCCCGGGGGTGAGTCAGTGTGTACCCCCGGGGAGAGTCAGTGTGTACCCCCGGGGAGAGTCAGCGTGTATCCCCGGGGAGAGTCAGTGTGTACCCCCGGGGAGAGTCAGTGTGTACCCCCGGGGGAGAGTCAGTGTGTATCCCCGGGGAGAGTCAGTGTGTACCCCCAGGGGAGAGTCAGTGTGTACCCCCTGGGGAGAGTCGGTGTGTACCCCCTGGGGAGAGTCGGTGTGTACCCCCAGGGAGAGTCAGTGTGTACCCCCTGGGGAGAGTCGGTGTGTACCCCCAGGGAGAGTCAGTGTGTACCCCCTGGGGGAGAGTCAGCGTGTACCCCCCGGGGAGAGTCAGTGTGTACCCCCGGGGAGAGTCAGTGTGTACCCCCGGGGAGAGTCAGTGTGTACCCCCGGGGAGAGTCAGTGTGTACCCCCGGGGAGGGTCAGCGTGTATCCCCGGGGAGAGTCAGCGTGTATCCCCGGGGAGAGTCAGTGTGTATCCCCGGGGAGAGTCAGTGTGTACCCCCGGGGGAGAGTCAGTGTGTACCCCCGGGGAGAGTCAGTGTGTACCCCCGGGGAGAGTCAGCGTGTATCCCCGGGGAGAGTCAGTGTGTACCCCCGGGGAGAGTCAGTGTGTACCCCCGGGGAGAGTCAGTGTGTACCCCCGGGGAGAGTCAGCGTGTATCCCCGGGGAGAGTCAGCGTGTATCCCAGGGGAGAGTCAGTGTGTACCCCCGGGGAGAGTCAGCGTGTATCCCCGGGGGAGAGAGTCAGCGTGCATCCCAGGGGAGAGTCAGCGTGTACCCCCGGGGAGAGTCAGCGTGTATCCCCGGGGGAGAGAGTCAGCGTGTACCCCCGGGGGAGAGTCAGCGTGTACCCCCGGGGGAGAGTCAGTGTGTATCCCAGGGGAGAGTCAGCGTGTATCCCAGGGGAGAGTCAGCGTGTACCCCCGGGGGAGAGAGTCAGCGTGTATCCCCGGGGAGAGTCAGTGTGTACCCCCCGGGGAGAGTCAGTGTGTACCCCCAGGGAGAGTCAGTGTGTACCCCCAGGGAGAGTCAGTGTGTACCCCCGGGGGAGAGTCAGTGTGTGCACCCGGGGAGAGTCAGTGTGTACCCCCGGGGAGAGTCAGTGTGTACCCCCAGGGAGAGTCAGTGTGTACCCCCGGGGGAGAGTCAGTGTGTACCCCCGGGGAGAGTCAGCGTGTATCCCAGGGGAGAGTCAGTGTGTATCCCCGGGGGAGAGTCAGTGTGTATTCCCGGGGGAGAGTCAGTGTGTACCCCCGGGGGAGAGTCAGTGTGTATCCCCGGGGGAGAGTCAGTGTGTACCCCCGGGGGAGAGTCAGCGTGTATCCCAGGGGAGAGTCAGTGTGTACCCCCCGGGGAGAGTCAGTGTGTACCCCCGTGGAGAGTCAGTGTGTACCCCCCGGGGAGAGTCAGCGTGTATCCCCGGGGAGAGTCAGTGTGTACCCCCGGGGAGAGTCAGCGTGTACCCCCCGGGGAGAGTCGGCGTGTACCCCCCGGGGAGAGTCGGTGTGTACCCCCAGGGAGAGTCAGTGTGTACCCCCAGGGGAGAGTCAGTGTGTACCCCCAGGGAGAGTTGGCGTGTACCCCCTGGGGAGAGTCGGTGTGTACCCCCAGGGGAGAGTCAGTGTGTACCCCCAGGGAGAGTCAGCGTGTGTCCCAGGGGAGAGTCAGTGTGTACCCCCGGGGAGAGTCAGTGTGTACCCCCGGGGAGAGTCAGTGTGTACCCCCCGGGAAGAGTCAGTGTGTACCCCCGGGGAGAGTCAGCGTGTATCCCAGGGGAGAGTCAGTGTGTACCCCCGGGGAGAGTCAGTGTGTATCCCAGGGGAGAGTCAGTGTGTACCCCCGGGGAGAGTCAGTGTGTACCCCCGGGGAGAGTCAGTGTGTACCCCCCGGGAAGAGTCAGTGTGTACCCCCCGGGGAGAGTCAGTGTGTACCCCCAGGGGAGAGTCAGTGTGTTCCCCCCGGGGAGAGTCAGTATTTACCCCCGGGGAGAGTCAGTATTTACCCCCGGGGAGAGTCAGTGTGTACCCTCAGTGTTAGTCAGTGTGTACCCCCGGGGGAGAGTCAGTGTGTACCCCCAGTGTGAGTCAGTGTGTACCCCCGGGGGAGAGTCAGTGTGTACCCCCGGGGAGAGTCAGTGTGTACCCCCGGGGGAGAGTCAGTGTGTACCCCCGGGGAGAGTCAGTGTGTATCCCCAGGGGAGAGTCGGTGTGTACCCCCGGGGAGAGTCGGTGTGTACCCCCGGGGAGAGTCAGTGTGTACCCCCGGGGGAGACTCAGTGTGTACCCCCGGGGAGAGTCAGTATGTACCCCCCGGGGGAGAGTCAGTGTGTACCCCCGGGGAGAGTCAGTGCGTACCCCCGGGGAGAGTCAGTGTGTACCCCCGGGGAGAGTCAGCGTGTATCCCAGGGGAGAGTCAGTGTGTACCCCCGGGGAGAGTCAGTGTGTATCCCCGGGGAGAGTCAGTGTGTACCCCCAGGGGAGAGTCAGTGTGTACCCCCGGGGAGAGTCAGTGTGTACCCCCTGGGGAGAGTCGGTGTGTACCCCCTGGGGAGAGTCAGTGTGTACCCCCAGGGAGAGTCAGTGTGTACCCCCTGGGGAGAGTCGGTGTGTACCCCCAGGGAGAGTCAGTGTGTACCCCCCGGGGAGAGTCGGCGTGTACCCCCTGGGGGAGAGTCAGCGTGTACCCCCCGGGGAGAGTCAGCGTGTATCCCCGGGGAGAGTCAGCGTGTATCCCAGGGGAGAGTCAGTGTGTACCCCCGGGGAGAGTCAGCGTGTATCCCCGGGGGAGAGAGTCAGCGTGTACCCCCGGGGGAGAGTCAGTGTGTACCCCCGGGGAGAGTCAGCGTGTATCCCCGGGGGAGAGAGTCAGCGTGTACCCCCGGGGGAGAGTCAGTGTGTACCCCCAGGGGAGAGTCAGCGTGTATCCCAGGGGAGAGTCAGCGTGTACCCCCGGGGGAGAGTCAGCGTGTACCCCCGGGGGTGAGTCAGTGTGTACCCCCGGGGAGAGTCAGTGTGTACCCCCGGGGAGAGTCAGCGTTTATCCCCGGGGAGAGTCAGCGTGTACCCCCGGGGAGAGTCAGTGTGTACCCCCGGGGGAGAGTCAGTGTGTATCCCCGGGGAGAGTCAGTGTGTACCCCCAGGGGAGAGTCAGTGTGTACCCCCTGGGGAGAGTCGGTGTGTACCCCCTGGGGAGAGTCGGTGTGTACCCCCAGGGAGAGTCAGTGTGTACCCCCTGGGGAGAGTCGGTGTGTACCCCCAGGGAGAGTCAGTGTGTACCCCCCGGGGAGAGTGGGCGTGTACCCCCTGGGGGAGAGTCAGCGTGTACCCCCTGGGGAGAGTCAGTGTGTACCCCCGGGGAGAGTCAGTGTGTACCCCCGGGGAGAGTCAGTGTGTACCCCCGGGGAGAGTCAGAGTGTACCCCCGGGGAGAGTCAGCGTGTATCCCCGGGGAGAGTCAGCGTGTATCCCCGGGGAGAGTCAGCGTGTACCCCCGGGGGAGAGTCAGCGTGTACCCCCGGGGAGAGTCAGTGCGTACCCCCGGGGAGAGTCAGTGCGTACCCCCGGGGAGAGTCAGTGCGTACCCCCTGGGGAGAGTCGGTGTGTACCCCCTGGGGAGAGTCGGTGTGTACCCCCGGGAGAGTCAGTATGTACCCCCCGGGGGTGAGTCAGTGTGTACCCCCGGGGAGAGTCAGTGTGTACCCCCGGGGAGAGTCAGCGTGTATCCCCGGGGAGAGTCAGTGTGTACCCCCGGGGGAGAGTCAGTGTGTATCCCCGGGGAGAGTCAGTGTGTACCCCCAGGGGAGAGTCAGTGTGTACCCCCTGGGGAGAGTCGGTGTGTACCCCCTGGGGAGAGTCGGTGTGTACCCCCAGGGAGAGTCGGTGTGTACCCCCTGGGGAGAGTCGGTGTGTACCCCCTGGGGAGAGTCGGTGTGTACCCCCAGGGAGAGTCAGTGTGTACCCCCCGGGGAGAGTTGGCGTGTACCCCCTGGGGGAGAGTCAGCGTGTACCCCCCGGGGAGAGTCAGTGTGTACCCCCGGGGAGAGTCAGTGTGTACCCCCGGGGAGAGTCAGCGTGTACCCCCGGGGAGAGTCAGCGTGTATCCCCGGGGAGAGTCAGCGTGTATCCCCGGGGAGAGTCAGTGTGTATCCCCGGGGAGAGTCAGTGTGTACCCCCGGGGGAGAGTCAGTGTGTACCCCCGGGGAGAGTCAGTGTGTACCCCCGGGGAGAGTCAGCGTGTATCCCCGGGGAGAGTCAGCGTGTACCCCCGGGGAGAGTCAGTGTGTACCCCCGGGGAGAGTCAGTGTGTACCCCCGGGGAGAGTCAGCGTGTATCCCCGGGGAGAGTCAGCGTGTATCCCAGGGGAGAGTCAGTGTGTACCCCCGGGGAGAGTCAGCGTGCATCCCCGGGGGAGAGAGTCAGCGTGCATCCCAGGGGAGAGTCAGCGTGTACCCCCGGGGAGAGTCAGCGTGTATCCCCGGGGGAGAGAGTCAGCGTGTACCCCCGGGGGAGAGTCAGCGTGTACCCCCGGGGGAGAGTCAGTGTGTATCCCAGGGGAGAGTCAGTGTGTACCCCCAGGGAGAGTCAGTGTGTACCCCCAGGGAGAGTCAGTGTGTACCCCCGGGGGAGAGTCAGTGTGTGCACCCGGGGAGAGTCAGTGTGTACCCCCGGGGAGAGTCAGTGTGTACCCCCAGGGAGAGTCAGTGTGTACCCCCGGGGGAGAGTCAGTGTGTACCCCCGGGGAGAGTCAGCGTGTATCCCAGGGGAGAGTCAGCGTGTATCCCAGGGGAGAGTCAGTGTGTATCCCCGGGGGAGAGTCAGTGTGTACCCCTGGGGGAGAGTCAGTGTGTACCCCTGGGGGAGAGTCAGTGTGTATCCCCGGGGGAGAGTCAGCGTGTATCCCAGGGGAGAGTCAGCGTGTATCCCAGGGGAGAGTCAGTGTGTACCCCCCGGGGAGAGTCAGTGTGTACCCCCGTGGAGAGTCAGTGTGTACCCCCCGGGGAGAGTCAGCGTGTATCCCCGGGGAGAGTCAGTGTGTACCCCCGGGGAGATCAGCGTGTACCCCCTGGGGAGAGTCGGTGTGTACCCCCAGGGAGAGTCAGTGTGTACCCCCAGGGAGAGTCAGTGTGTACCCCCAGGGAGAGTCAGTGTGTACCCCCAGGGAGAGTCGGTGTGTACCCCCAGGGGAGAGTCAGTGTGTACCCCCCGGGGAGAGTTGGCGTGTACCCCCTGGGGAGAGTCGGTGTGTACCCCCAGGGGAGAGTCAGTGTGTACCCCCAGGGAGAGTCAGCGTGTGTCCCAGGGGAGAGTCAGTGTGTACCCCCGGGGAGAGTCAGTGTGTACCCCCGGGGAGAGTCAGTGTGTACCCCCCGGGAAGAGTCAGTGTGTACCCCCCGGGGAGAGTCAGCGTGTATCCCAGGGGAGAGTCAGTGTGTACCCCCGGGGAGAGTCAGTGTGTATCCCAGGGGAGAGTCAGTGTGTACCCCCGGGGAGAGTCAGTGTGTACCCCCGGGGAGAGTCAGTGTGTACCCCCCGGGGAGAGTCAGTGTGTACCCCCGGGGAGAGTCAGTGTGTACCCCCGGGGAGAGTCAGTGTGTACCCCCGGGGAGAGTCAGTGTGTACCCCCCGGGGGAGAGTCAGTGTGTATCCCAGGGGAGAGTCAGTGTGTTCCCCCCGGGGAGAGTCAGTATTTACCCCCGGGGAGAGTCAGTGTGTACCCCCGGGGAGAGTCAGTGTGTACCCTCAGTGTTAGTCAGTGTGTACCCCCGGGGGAGAGTCAGTGTGTACCCCCAGTGTGAGTCAGTGTGTACCCCCGGGGGAGAGTCAGTGTGTACCCCCGGGGAGAGTCAGTGTGTACCCCCGGGGGAGAGTCAGTGTGTACCCCCAGGGGAGAGTCGGTGTGTACCCCCGGGGAGAGTCGGTGTGTACCCCCGGGGAGAGTCAGTGTGTACCCCCGGGGGAGACTCAGTGTGTACCCCCGGGGAGAGTCAGTGTGTACCCCCGGGGGAGAGTCAGTGTGTACCCCCGGGGGGGAGAGTCAGTGTGTACCCCCGGGGAGAGTCAGTGTGTACCCCCGGGGGAGAGTCAGTGTGTACCCCCGGGGGAGAGTCAGTGTGTACCCCCGGGGAGAGTCAGTGTGTACCCCCCGGGGAGAGTCGGTGTGTACCCCCGGGGAGAGTCGGTGTGTACCCCGGGGGAGAGTCAGTGTGTACCCCCGGGGAGAGTCAGTGAGTACCCCCGGGGAAAGTCAGCGTGTACCCCCGGGGAGAGTCGGTGTGTACCCCCGGGGAGAGTCGGTGTGAACCCCGGGGGAGAGTCAGTGTGTACCCCCGGGGGAGAGTCAGCGTGTACCCCCGGGGAGAGTCGGTGTGTACCCCCGGGGAGAGTCGGTGTGAACCCCGGGGGAGAGTCAGCGTGTACCCCCGGGGAGAGTCATTGTGTACCCCCGGGGAGAGTCGGTGTGAACCCCGGGGGAGAGTCAGCGTGTACCCCCGGGGAGATTCAGTGTGTACCCCCGGGGAGAGTCGGTGTGAACCCCCGGGGGAGAGTCAGTGTGTACCCCCAGGGGAGAGTCAGTGTGTACCCCCGGGGAGAGTCAGTGTGTACCCCCGGGGAGAGTCAGTGTGTACCCCCAGGGGAGAGTCAGTGTGTACCCCCGGGGAGAGTCAGTGTGTACCCCCGGGGAGAGTCAGTGTGTACCCCCCGGGGGAGAGTCAGTGTGTATCCCAGGGGAGAGTCAGTGTGTTCCCCCCGGGGAGAGTCAGTGTGTACCCCCAGTGTCGGTCAGTGTGTACCCCCGGGGAGAGTCAGTGTGTACCCCCGGGGGAGACTCAGTGTGTACCCCCGGGGAGAGTCAGTGTGTACCCCCGGGGGAGAGTCAGTGTGTACCCCCGGGGGGGAGAGTCAGTGTGTACCCCCGGGGGGGAGAGTCAGTGTGTACCCCCGGGGAGAGTCAGTGTGTACCCCCGGGGGAGAGTCAGTGTGTACCCCCGGGGGAGAGTCAGTGTGTACCCCCGGGGAGAGTCAGTGTGTACCCCCCGGGGAGAGTCGGTGTGTACCCCCGGGGAGAGTCGGTGTGTACCCCGGGGGAGAGTCAGTGTGTACCCCCGGGGAGAGTCAGTGAGTACCCCCGGGGAAAGTCAGCGTGTACCCCCGGGGAGAGTCGGTGTGTACCCCCGGGGAGAGTCGGTGTGAACCCCGGGGGAGAGTCAGTGTGTACCCCCGGGGAGAGTCAGCGTGTACCCCCGGGGAGAGTCGGTGTGTACCCCCGGGGAGAGTCGGTGTGAACCCCGGGGGAGAGTCAGCGTGTACCCCCGGGGAGAGTCAGTGTGTACCCCCGGGGAGAGTCGGTGTGAACCCCGGGGGAGAGTCAGCGTGTACCCCCGGGGAGAGTCGGTGTGAACCCCCGGGGGAGAGTCAGTGTGTACCCCCGGGGAGAGTCAGTGTGTACCCCCGGGGAGAGTCAGTGTGTACCCCCCGGGGGAGAGTCAGTGTGTATCCCAGGGGAGAGTCAGTGTGTTCCCCCCGGGGAGAGTCAGTATTTACCCCCGGGGAGAGTCAGTGTGTACCCCCGGGGAGAGTCAGTGTGTACCCCCAGTGTCGGTCAGTGTGTACCCCCGGGGGAGAGTCAGTGTGTACCCCCAGTGTGAGTCAGTGTGTACCCCCGGGGAGAGTCAGTGTGTACCCCCGGGGGAGAGTCAGTGTGTACCCACGGGGAGAGTCAGTGTGTATCCCCCGGGGGAGAGTCGGTGTGTACCCCCGGGGAGAGTCAGTGTGTACCCCGAGGGAGAGTCAGTGTGTACCCCCGGGGAGAGTCGGTGTGTACCCCGAGGGAGAGTCAGTGTGTACCCCCGGGGGAGAGTCAGTGTGTACCCCCGGGGGAGAGTCGGTGTGTACCCCCGAGGGAGAGTCGGTGTGTACCCCCGGGGAGAGTCAGTGTGTACCCCCGGGGGAGACTCAGTGTGTACCCCCGGGGAGAGTCAGTGTGTACCCCCGGGGGAGAGTCAGTGTGTACCCCCGGGGGGGAGAGTCAGTGTGTACCTCCGGGGGAGAGTCAGTGTGTACCCCCGGGGAGAGTCAGTGTGTACCCCCGGGGGAGAGTCAGTGTGTACCCCCGGGGGAGAGTCAGTGTGTACCCCCGGGGGAGAGTCAGTGTGTACCCCCGGGGAGAGTCAGTGTGTACCCCCCGGGGAGAGTCGGTGTGTACCCCCGGGGAGAGTCGGTGTGTACCCCGGGGGAGAGTCAGTGTGTACCCCCGGGTAGAGTCGGTGTGTAACCCTGGGGAGAGTCGGTGTGTACCCCCGGGGAGAGTCGGTGTGTACCCCCGGGGAGAGTCGGTGTGTACCCCCGGGGAGAGTCAGCGTGTACCCCCGGGGAGAGTCAGCGTGTACCCCCGGGGAGAGTCAGCGTGTACCCCCGGGGAGAGTCAGCGTGTACCCCCGGGGAGAGTCGGCGTGTACCCCCGGGGAGAATCGGTGTGTACCCCCGGGGAGAGTCGGTGTGAACCCCGGGGGAGAGTCAGCGTGCACCCCCGGGGAGAGTCAGTGTGTACCCCCGGGGAGAGTCGGTGTGAACCCCGGGGGAGAGTCAGTGTGTACCCCCGGGGGAGAGTCAGAGTGTACCCCCGGGGAGAGTCGGTGTGTACCCCCGGGGAGAGTCGGTGTGAACCCCGGGGGAGAGTCAGCGTGTACCCCCGGGGAGAGTCAGTGTGTACCCCCGGGGGAGAGTCGGTGTGTACCCCCCGGGGAGAGTCAGTGTGTACCCCCGGGGAGAGTCGGTGTGAACCCCGGGGGAGAGTCGGCGTGTACCCCCGGGGAGAGTCAGTGTGTACCCCCAGGGGAGAGTCGGTGTGTACCCCCCGGGGAGAGTCAGTGTGTATCCCCGGGGAGAGTCAGTGTGTACCCCCGGGGAGAGTCAGTGTGTACCCCCGGGGAGAGTCAGTGTGTACCCCCGGGGAGAGTCAGTGTGTACCCCCGGGGAGAGTCGGTGTGAACCCCCGGGGGAGAGTCAGTGTGTACCCCCGGGGAGAGTCAGTGTGTACCCCCGGGGAGAGTCAGTGTGTACCCCGGGGGAGAGTCGGCGTGTACCCCCGGGGAGAGTCAGTGTGTACCCCCAGGGCGAGTCAGTTTGTACCCCGGGGGAGAGTCGGCGTGTAACCCCGGGGAGAGTCAGTGTGTACCCCGGGGGAGAGTCGGCGTGTACCCCCGGGGAGAGTCAGTGTGTACCCCGGGGGAGAGTCGGCGTGTACCCCCGGGGAGAGTCAGTGTGTACCCCGGGGGAGAGTCGGCGTGTACCCCCGGGGAGAGTCAGTGTGTACCCCCAGGGAGAGTCAGCGTGTACCCCCGGGGAGAGTCAGTGTGTACCCCCGGGGAGAGTCAGTGTGTACCCCGGGGGAGAGTCAGTGTGTACCCCCGGGGAGAGTCAGTGTGTACCCCCGGGGAGAGTCAGTGTGTACCCCCGGGGAGAGTCGGTGTGTACCCCCGGGGAGAGTCGGCGTGTACCCCCGGGGAGAGTCAGTGTGTACCCCCCGGGGAGAGTCGGCGTGTACCCCGGGGGAGAGTCAGTGTGTACCCCCGGGGAGAGTCAGTGTGTACCCCCGGGGAGAGTCGGCGTGTACCCCCGGGGAGAGTCAGTGTGTACCCCCCGGGGAGAGTCGGCGTGTACCCCGGGGGAGAGTCAGTGTGTACCCCCGGGGAGAGTCAGTGTGTACCCTCGGGGAGAGTCAGTGTGTACCCCCGGGGGAGAGTCAGTGTGTACCCCCGGGGAGAGTCGGTGTGTACCCCCGGGGAGAGTCGGTGTGTACCCCCGGGGGAGACTCAGTGTGTACCCCCGGGGAGAGTCAGTGTGTACCCCCGGGGGGGAGAGTCAGTGTGTACCCCCGGGGGAGAGTCAGTGTGTACCCCCGGGGAGAGTCAGTGTGTACCCCCGGGGGAGAGTCAGTGTGCACCCCTGGGGGAGAGTCAGTGTGTACCCCCGGGGGAGAGTCAGTGTGTACCCCCGGGGAGAGTCAGTGTGTACCCCCCGGGGAGAGTCGGTGTGTACCCCCGGGGAGAGTCGGTGTGTACCCCCGGGGAGAGTCGGTGTGTACCCCGGGGGAGAGTCAGTGTGTACCCCCGGGTAGAGTCGGTGTGTAACCCTGGGGAGAGTCAGTGTGTACCCCCGGGGAGAGTCAGTGTGTACCCCCGGGGAGAGTCGGTGTGCACCCCCGGGGAGAGTCGGTGTGTACCCCTGGGGAGAGTCAGTGTGAACCCCGGGGGAGAGTCAGTGTGTACCCCCGGGGAGAGTCGGTGTGCACCCCCGGGGAGAGTCGGTGTGTACCCCCGGGGAGAGTCAGCGTGTACCCCCGGGGAGAGTCAGCGTGTACCCCCGGGGAGAGTCAGCGTGTACCCCCGGGGAGAGTCAGCGTGTACCCCCGGGGAGAGTCAGCGTGTACCCCCGGGGAGAATCGGTGTGTACCCCCGGGGAGAGTCGGTGTGAACCCCGGGGGAGAGTCAGCGTGTACCCCCGGGGAGAGTCAGTGTGTACCCCCGGGGAGAGTCGGTGTGAACCCCGGGGGAGAGTCAGCGTGTACCCCCGGGGAGAGTCAATGTGTACCCCCGGGGAGAGTCGGTGTGAACCCCGGGGGAGAGTCAGCGTGTACCCCCGGGGAGAGTCGGTGTGAACCCCGGGGGAGAGTCAGCGTGTTCCCCCGGGGAGAGTCGGCGTGTACCCCCGGGGAGAGTCCGTGTGAACCCCCGGGGAGAGTCGGTGTGAACCCCCGGGGAGAGTCGGCGTGTATCCCCGGGGAGAGTCAGTGTGTACCCCCGGGGAGAGTCAGCGTGTACCCCCGGGGAGAGTCAGTGTGTACCCCCGGGGAGAGTGAGTGTGTACCCCCGGGGAGAGTGAGTGTGTACCCCCGGGGAGATTCAGTGTGTACCCCCGGGGAGAGTCAGTGTGTACCCCCGAGGAGAGTCAGTGTGTACCCCCGGGGAGAGTCAGTGTGTACCCCGGGGGAGAGTCGGCGTGTACCCCCGGGGAGAGTCAGTGTGTACCCCCAGGGAGAGTCAGTGTGTACCCCGGGGGAGAGTCGGCGTGTACCCCCGGGGAGAGTCAGTGTGTACCCCCAGGGAGAGTCAGTGTGTACCCCGGGGGAGAGTCGGCGTGTACCCCCGGGGAGAGTCAGTGTGTACCCCGGGGGAGAGTCGGCGTGTACCCCCGGGGAGAGTCAGTGTGTACCCCGGGGGAGAGTCGGCGTGTACCCCCGGGGAGAGTCAGTGTGTACCCCGGGGGAGCGTCCGCGTGTACCCCCGGGGAGAGTCAGTGTGTACCCCCAGGGAGAGTCAGCGTGTACCCCCGGGGAGAGTCAGCGTGTACCCCCGGGGAGAGTCAGTGTGTACCCCGGGGGAGAGTCATTGTGTACCCCGGGGGAGAGTCAGTGTGTACTCCCGGGGAGAGTCAGTGTGTACCCCCGGGGAGAGTCAGTGTGTACCCCCGGGGAGAGTCAGTGTGTACCCCCGGGGAGAGTCAGTGTGTACCCCCGGGGAGAGTCAGTGTGTACCCCCGGGGAGAGTCGGCGTGAACCCCCGGGGAGAGTCGGCGTGTACCCCGGGGAGAGTCAGTGTGTACCCCCCGGGGAGAGTCGGCGTGTACCCCGGGGGAGAGTCAGTGTGTACCCCCGGGGAGAGTCAGTGTGTACCCCCGGGGAGAGTCAGTGTGTACCCCCGGGGAGAGTCAGTGTGTACCCCCGGGGGAGAGTCAGTGTGTACCCCCAGGGGAGAGTCAGTGTGTACCCCCGGGGAGAGTTAGTGTGTACCCCCGGGGGAGAGTCAGTGTGTACCCCCGGGGGAGAGTAAGTGTGTACCCCCGGGGAGAGTCAGTGTGTACCCCCCGGGGAGAGTCGGTGTGTACCCCCCGGGGAGAGTCAGTGTGTACCCCCCGGGGAGAGTCGGTGTGTACCCCCCGGGGGAGAGTCGGTGTGTACCCCCGGGGGAGAGTCGGTGTGTACCCCCCGGGGAGAGTCGGTGTGTATCCCCGGGGAGAGTCAGTGTGTATCCCCGGGGGAGAGTCAGTGTGTACCCCCGGGGGAGAGTCAGTGTGTACCCCCGGGGGAGAGTCGGTGTGTACCCCCGGGGGAGAGTCGGTGTGTACCCCCGGGGGAGAGTCGGTGTGTACCCCCGGGGGAGAGTCGGTGTGTACCCCCGGGGGAGAGTCAGTGTGTACCCCCGGGGGAGAGTCAGTGTGTACCCCCGGGGAGAGTCAGAGTGTACCCCCGGGGGAGAGTCAGTGTGTACCCCCGGGGGAGAGTCAGTGTGTACCCCCGGGGGAGAGTCAGTGTGCACCCCCGGGGAGAGTCAGAGTGTACCCCCGGGGAGAGTCTGCGTGTACCCCCCGGGGAGAGTCGGTGTGTACCCCCAGGGAGAGTCGGTGTGTACCCCCGGGGAGAGTCCGTGTGTACCCCCGGGGGAGAGTCAGTGTGTACCCCCGGGGAGAGTCAGTGTGTACCCCGGGGGAGAGTCAGTGAGTACCCCCGGGGAGAGTCAGTGTGTACCCCCAGGGAGAGTCAGTGTGTACCCCCGGGGGAGAGTCCGTGTGTACCCCCGGGGAGAGTCGGTGTGTACCCCCGGGGGAGAGTCGGTGTGTACCCCCGGGGAGAGTCAGTGTGTACCCCCGGGGAGAGTCAGTGTGTCCCCCCGGGGAGAGTCAGTGTGTCCCCCCGGGGAGAGTCAGTGTGTACCCCTGGGGAGAGTCAGTGTGTACCCCCGGGGAGAGTCAGTGTGTACCCCGGGGGAGAGTCAGTGTGTACCCCCGGGGAGAGTCAGTGTGTACCCCGGGGGAGAGTCAGTGTGTACCCCCCGGGGAGAGTCAGTGTGTACCCCCCGGGGAGAGTCAGTGTGTACCCCCGGGGAGAGTCAGTGTGTACCCCCGGGGAGGGTCAGTGTGTACCCCCGGGGAGAGTCAGTGTCCCCCCCCGGGGAGAGTCAGTGTGTACCCCCGGGGAGAGTCAGTGTGTACCCCCGGGGAGAGTCAGTGTGTCCCCCCGGGGAGAGTCAGTGTTTACCCCCGGGGAGAGTCGGTGTGTACCCCCGGGGAGGGTCAGTGTGTACCCCCGGGGAGAGTCAGTGTGTACCCCCGGGGGAGAGTCGGTGTGTACCCCCGGGGAGAGTCAGTGTGTACCCCGGGGGAGAGTCAGTGTGTACCCCCGGAGAGAGTCGGTGTGTACCCCCGGGGAGAGTCGGTGTGTACCCCCGGGGAGAGTCGGTGTGTACCCCTGGGGAGAGTCGGTGTGTACCCCCGGGGAGAGTCGGTGTGTACCCCCGGGGAGAGTCAGTGTGTACCCCCCGGGGAGAGTCAGTGTGTACCCCCGGGGAGAGTCGGTGTGTACCCCCGGGGAGAGTCAGTGTGTACCCCCGGGGGAGAGTCAGTGTGCACCCCCGGGGGAGAGTCAGTGTGTACCCCGGGGAGATTCGGTGTGTACCCCCGGGGAGAGTCAGTGTGTACCCCCGGGGAGAGTCAGTGTGTACCCCCGGGGGAGGGTCGGTGTGTACCCCCGGGGAGAGTCAGTGTGTACCCCCGGGGAGAGTCAGTGTGTACCCCCGGGGGAGAGTCGGTGTGTCCCCCGGGGGAGAATCGGTGTGTACCCCCGGGGGACAGTCAATGTGTACCCCCGGGGAGAGAGTCAGTGTGTACCCCCGGGGAGAGTCAGTGTGTACCCCCGGGGAGAGTCAGTGTGTCCCCCCGGGGAGAGTCAGTGTGTACCCCCGGGGAGAGTCAGTGTGTACCCCCGGGGGAGAGAGTCAGTGTGTAACCCCGGGGAGAGTCAGTGTGTACCCCAGGGAGAGTCAGTGTGTACCCCCGGGGAGAGTCAGTGTGTACCCCCGGGGGAGAGTCGGTGTGTACCCCCGGGGGAGAGTCAGTGTGTACCCCCGGGGGAGAGTCGGTGTGTACCCCCGGGGAGAGTCGGTGTGAACCCCCGGGGGAGAGTCGGTGTGTACCCCCGGGGGAGAGTCGGTGTGTACCCCGAGGGAGAGTCAGTGTGTACCCCCGGGGGAGAGTCAGTGTGTACCCCGAGGGAGAGTCAGTGTGTACCCCCGGGGAGAGTCGGTGTGTACCCCCGGGGGAGAGTCAGTGTGTACCCCGAGGGAGAGTCAGTGTGTACCCCCGGGGAGAGTCAGTGTGTACCCCGAGGGAGAGTCAGTGTGTATCCCCGGGGAGAGTCGGTGTGTACCCCGAGGGAGAGTCAGTGTGTACCCCCGGGGGAGAGTCAGTGTGTACCCCCGGGGGAGAGTCGGTGTGTACCCCCGGGGGAGAGTCAGTGTGTACCCCGAGGGAGAGTCAGTGTGTACCCCCGGGGGAGAGTCAGTGTGTACCCCCGGGGAGAGTCAGTGTGTACCCCGAGGGAGAGTCAGTGTGTACCCCCGGGGGAGAGTCAGTGTGTACCCCCGGGGAGAGTCAGTGTGTCCTCCCGGGGGAGAGTCAGTGTGTACCCACGGGGAGAGTCAGTGTGTACCCCCGGGGGAGAGTCGGTGTGTACCCCCGGGGGAGAGTCGGTGTGTACCCCCGGGGGAGAGTCGGTGTGTACCCCCGGGGGAGAGTCAGTGTGTACCCCCGGGGGAGAGTCAGTGTGTACCCCCGGGGGAGAGTCAGTGTGTACCCCCGGGGGAGAGTCAATGTGTACCCCCCGGGGAGAGTCAGTGTGTACCCCCGGGGGAGAGTCAGTGTGTACCCCCGGGGGAGAGTCAGTGTGTACCCCCGGGGGAGAGTCAGTGTGTACCCCCAGGGAGAGTCAGTGTGTACCCCCGGGGAGAGTCAGTGTGTACCCCCGGGGAGAGTCAGTGTGTACCCCCGGGGAGAGTCAGTGTGTACCCCCGGGGAGAGTCAGTGTGTACCCCCGGGGAGAGTCAGTGTGTACCCCCGGGGGAGAGTCAGTGTGTACCCCCGGGCGAGAGTCAGTGTGTCCCCCCGGGGAGAGTCAGCGTGTACCCCCAGGGAGAGTCAGTGTGTACCCCCGGGGAGAGTCAGTGTGTACCCCCGGGGAGAGTCAGTGTGTACCCCCGGGGAGAGTCACTGTGTACCCCCGGGGAGAGTCAGTGTGTACCCCCGGGGGAGAGTCGGTGTGTACCCCGGGGGAGAGTCAGTGTGTACCCCCGGGGAGAGTCGGTGTGTACCCCCGGGGGTGAGTCAGTGAGTACCCCCGGGGAGAGTCGGTGTGTACCCCCCGGGGGAGAGTCGGTGTGTACCCCCCGGGGGAGAGTCAGTGAGTACCCCCGGGGAGAGTCGGTGTGTACCCCCCGGGGGAGAGTCGGTGTGTACCCCCGGGGAGAGTCAGTGTGTACTCCCCGGGGAGAGAGTCAGTGTGTACCCCCGGGGGAGAGTCAGTGTGTACCCCCCGGGGGAGAGTCAGTGTGTACCCCCGGGGAGAGTCAGTGTGTATCCCCGGGGAGAGTCAGTGTGTACCCCACGGGGGAGAGTCAGTGTGTACCCCCGGGGAGAGTCAGTGTGTACCCCCGGGGAGAGTCAGTGTGTACACCCCGGGGAGAGAGTCAGTGTGTACCCCCGGGGAGAGTCAGTGTGTACCCCCCGGGGAGAGAGTCAGTGTGTACCCCCCGGGGGAGAGTCAGTGTGTACCCCCCGGGGGAGAGTCAGTGTGTACCCCCGGGGGAGACTCAGTGTGTACCCCGAGGGAGAGTCAGTGTGTACCCCCGGGGAGAGTCGGTGTGAACCCCCGGGGGAGAGTCGGTGTGTACCCCGAGGGAGAGTCAGTGTGTACCCCCGGGGGAGAGTCAGTGTGTACCCCTGGGGGAGAGTCAGTGTGTACCCCGAGGGAGAGTCAGTGTGTACCCCCGGGGAGAGTCGGTGTGTACCCCCGGGGGAGAGTCTGTGTGTACCCCCGGGGAGAGTCGGTGTGTACCCCGAGGGAGAGTCAGTGTGTACCCCCGGGGGAGAGTCAGTGTGTACCCCCGGGGGAGAGTCGGTGTGTACCCCCGGGGGAGAGTCAGTGTGTACCCCCGAGGGAGAATCAGTGTGTACCCCCCGGGGAGAGTCGGTGTGTACCCCCGGGTAGAGTCAGTGTGTACCCCCGGGGGAGAGTCGGTGTGTACGCCCGGGGGAGAGTCAGTGTGTACCCCGAGGGAGAGTCAGTGTGTACCCCCGGGGGAGAGTCAGTGTGTACCCCCGGGGAGAGTCAGTGTGTACCCCCGGGGGAGAGTCAGTGTGTATCCCCGGGGAGAGTCAGTGTGTACCCCCGGGGAGAGTCAGCGTGTATCCCCGGGGAGAGTCAGCGTGTATCCCCGGGGAGAGTCAGTGTGTACTCCCGGGGAGAGAGTCAGTGTGTACCCCCGGGGAGAGTCAGTGTGTACCCCAGGGGAGTCAGTGTGTACCCCAGGGAGAGTCGGTGTGTACCCCCGGGGGAGAGTCGGTGTGTACCCCCGGGGAGAGTCAGTGTGTACCCCCGGGGGAGAGTCGGTGTGTACCCCGGGGGAGAGTCAGTGTGTACCCCCGGGGAGAGTCGGTGTGTACCCCCGGGGGTGAGTCAGTGAGTACCCCCGGGGAGAGTCGGTGTGTACCCCCCGGGGGAGAGTCGGTGTGTCCCCCCCGGGGGAGAGTCAGTGAGTACCCCCGGGGAGAGTCGGTGTGTACCCCCCGGGGGAGAGTCGGTGTGTACCCCCGGGGAGAGTCAGTGTGTACCCCGAGGGAGAGTCAGTGTGTACCCCCGGGGAGAGTCGTTGTGTACCCCCGGGGGAGAGTCAGTGTGTACCCCCGGGGAGAGTCAGTGTGTACCCCGAGGGAGAGTCAGTGTGTATCCCCGGGGAGAGTCGGTGTGTACCCCGAGGGAGAGTCAGTGTGTACCCCCGGGGGAGAGTCAGTGTGTACCCCCGGGGGAGAGTCGGTGTGTACCCCCGAGGGAGAATCAGTGTGTACCCCCGGGGGAGAGTCAGTGTGTACCCCCGGGGAGAGTCAGTGTGTACCCCCGAGGGAGAGTCAGTGTGTACCCCCGGGGGGAGTCAGTGTGTACCCCCGGGGGAGAGTCAGTGTGTACCCCCGGGGGAGAGTCGGTGTGTACCCCCGGGGGAGAGTCAGTGTGTACCCCCGAGGGAGAATCAGTGTGTACCCCCCGGGGAGAGTCGGTGTGTACCCCCGGGGAGAGTCAGTGTGTACCCCCGGGGGAGAGTCGGTGTGTACGCCCGGGGGAGAGTCAGTGTGTACCCCCGGGGGAGAGTCAGTGTGTACCCCCGGGGAGAGTCAGTGTGTACCCCCGGGGGAGAGTCAGTGTGTACCCCCGGGGGAGAGTCAGTGTGTACCCCCGGGGGAGAGTCAGTGTGTACCCCCAGGGAGAGTGAGTGTGTACCCCCGGGGAGAGTCAGTGTGTACCCCCGGGGAGAGTCAGTGTGTACCCCCGGGGAGAGTCAGTGTGTACCCCCGGGGGAGAGTCAGTGTGTACCCCCGGGCGAGAGTCAGTGTGTACCCCCGGGGAGAGTCAGTGTGTCCCCCCAGGGAGAGTCAGTGTGTATCCCCGGGGAGAGTCAGTGTGTACCCCCGGGGAGAGTCAGCGTGTATCCCCGGGGAGAGTCAGTGTGTATCCCCGGGGAGAGTCAGTGTGTACTCCCGGGGAGAGAGTCAGTGTGTACCCCCGGGGAGAGTCAGTGTGTACCCCAGGGGAGTCAGTGTGTACCCCAGGGAGAGTCGGTGTGTACCCCCGGGGGAGAGTCGGTGTGTACCCCCGGGGAGAGTCAGTGTGTACCCCCGGGGGAGAGTCGGTGTGTACCCCGGGGGAGAGTCAGTGTGTACCCCCGGGGAGAGTCGGTGTGTACCCCCGGGGGTGAGTCAGTGAGTACCCCCGGGGAGAGTCGGTGTGTACCCCCCGGGGGAGAGTCGGTGTGTCCCCCCCGGGGGAGAGTCAGTGAGTACCCCCGGGGAGAGTCGGTGTGTACCCCCCGGGGGAGAGTCGGTGTGTACCCCCGGGGAGAGTCAGTGTGTACCCCGAGGGAGAGTCAGTGTGTACCCCCGGGGAGAGTCGGTGTGTACCCCCGGGGGAGAGTCAGTGTGTACCCCCGGGGAGAGTCAGTGTGTACCCCGAGGGAGAGTCAGTGTGTATCCCCGGGGAGAGTCGGTGTGTACCCCGAGGGAGAGTCAGTGTGTACCCCCGGGGGAGAGTCAGTGTGTACCCCCGGGGGAGAGTCGGTGTGTACCCCCGAGGGAGAATCAGTGTGTACCCCCGGGGGAGAGTCAGTGTGTACCCCCGGGGAGAGTCAGTGTGTACCCCCGAGGGAGAGTCAGTGTGTACCCCCGGGGGGAGTCAGTGTGTACCCCCGGGGGAGAGTCAGTGTGTACCCACGGGGAGAGTCAGTGTGTACCCCCGGGGGAGAGTCAGTGTGTACCCCCGGGGAGAGTCAGTGTGTACCCCCGGGGAGAGTCAGTGTGTACTCCCGGGGAGAGAGACAGTGTGTACCCCCGGGGAGAGAGTCAGTGTGTACCCCCCGGGGGAGAGTCAGTGTGTACCCCCCGGGGAGAGAGTCAGTGTGTACCCCCCGGGGGAGAGTCAGTGTGTACCCCCGGGGAGAGTCGGTGTGAACCCCCGGGGGAGAGTCGGTGTGTACCCCGAGGGAGAGTCAGTGTGTACCCCCGGGGGAGAGTCAGTGTGTACCCCTGGGGGAGAGTCAGTGTGTACCCCGAGGGAGAGTCAGTGTGTACCCCCGGGGAGAGTCGGTGTGTACCCCCGGGGGAGAGTCTGTGTGTACCCCCGGGGAGAGTCGGTGTGTACCCCGAGGGAGAGTCAGTGTGTACCCCCGGGGGAGAGTCAGTGTGTACCCCCGGGGGAGAGTCGGTGTGTACCCCCGGGGGAGAGTCAGTGTGTACCCCCGAGGGAGAATCAGTGTGTACCCCCCGGGGAGAGTCGGTGTGTACCCCCGGGGAGAGTCAGTGTGTACCCCCGGGGGAGAGTCGGTGTGTACGCCCGGGGGAGAGTCAGTGTGTACCCCGAGGGAGAGTCAGTGTGTACCCCCGGGGGAGAGTCAGTGTGTACCCCCGGGGAGAGTCAGTGTGTACCCCCGGGGGAGAGTCAGTGTGTATCCCCGGGGAGAGTCAGTGTGTACCCCCGGGGAGAGTCAGCGTGTATCCCCGGGGAGAGTCAGCGTGTATCCCCGGGGAGAGTCAGTGTGTACTCCCGGGGAGAGAGTCAGTGTGTACCCCCGGGGAGAGTCAGTGTGTACCCCAGGGGAGTCAGTGTGTACCCCAGGGAGAGTCGGTGTGTACCCCCGGGGGAGAGTCGGTGTGTACCCCCGGGGAGAGTCAGTGTGTACCCCCGGGGGAGAGTCGGTGTGTACCCCGGGGGAGAGTCAGTGTGTACCCCCGGGGAGAGTCGGTGTGTACCCCCGGGGGTGAGTCAGTGAGTACCCCCGGGGAGAGTCGGTGTGTACCCCCCGGGGGAGAGTCGGTGTGTCCCCCCCGGGGGAGAGTCAGTGAGTACCCCCGGGGAGAGTCGGTGTGTACCCCCCGGGGGAGAGTCGGTGTGTACCCCCGGGGAGAGTCAGTGTGTACCCCCGGGGAGAGTCAGTGTGTACCCCGAGGGAGAGTCAGTGTGTACCCCCGGGGAGAGTCGTTGTGTACCCCCGGGGGAGAGTCAGTGTGTACCCCCGGGGAGAGTCAGTGTGTACCCCGAGGGAGAGTCAGTGTGTATCCCCGGGGAGAGTCGGTGTGTACCCCGAGGGAGAGTCAGTGTGTACCCCCGGGGGAGAGTCAGTGTGTACCCCCGGGGGAGAGTCGGTGTGTACCCCCGAGGGAGAATCAGTGTGTACCCCCGGGGGAGAGTCAGTGTGTACCCCCGGGGAGAGTCAGTGTGTACCCCCGAGGGAGAGTCAGTGTGTACCCCCGGGGGGAGTCAGTGTGTACCCCCGGGGGAGAGTCAGTGTGTACCCCCGGGGGAGAGTCGGTGTGTACCCCCGGGGGAGAGTCAGTGTGTACCCCCGAGGGAGAATCAGTGTGTACCCCCCGGGGAGAGTCGGTGTGTACCCCCGGGGAGAGTCAGTGTGTACCCCCGGGGGAGAGTCGGTGTGTACGCCCGGGGGAGAGTCTGTGTGTACCCCCGGGGGAGAGTCAGTGTGTACCCCCGGGGAGAGTCAGTGTGTACCCCCGGGGGAGAGTCAGTGTGTACCCCCGGGGGAGAGTCAGTGTGTACCCCCGGGGGAGAGTCAGTGTGTACCCCCAGGGAGAGTGAGTGTGTACCCCCGGGGAGAGTCAGTGTGTACCCCCGGGGAGAGTCAGTGTGTACCCCCGGGGAGAGTCAGTGTGTACCCCCGGGGGAGAGTCAGTGTGTACCCCCGGGGAGAGTCAGTGTGTCCCCCCAGGGAGAGTCAGTGTGTATCCCCGGGGAGAGTCAGTGTGTACCCCCGGGGAGAGTCAGCGTGTATCCCCGGGGAGAGTCAGTGTGTATCCCCGGGGAGAGTCAGTGTGTACTCCCGGGGAGAGAGTCAGTGTGTACCCCCGGGGAGAGTCAGTGTGTACCCCAGGGGAGTCAGTGTGTACCCCAGGGAGAGTCGGTGTGTACCCCCGGGGGAGAGTCGGTGTGTACCCCCGGGGAGAGTCAGTGTGTACCCCCGGGGGAGAGTCGGTGTGTACCCCGGGGGAGAGTCAGTGTGTACCCCCGGGGAGAGTCGGTGTGTACCCCCGGGGGTGAGTCAGTGAGTACCCCCGGGGAGAGTCGGTGTGTACCCCCCGGGGGAGAGTCGGTGTGTCCCCCCCGGGGGAGAGTCAGTGAGTACCCCCGGGGAGAGTCGGTGTGTACCCCCCGGGGGAGAGTCGGTGTGTACCCCCGGGGAGAGTCAGTGTGTACCCCGAGGGAGAGTCAGTGTGTACCCCCGGGGAGAGTCGGTGTGTACCCCCGGGGGAGAGTCAGTGTGTACCCCCGGGGAGAGTCAGTGTGTACCCCGAGGGAGAGTCAGTGTGTATCCCCGGGGAGAGTCGGTGTGTACCCCGAGGGAGAGTCAGTGTGTACCCCCGGGGGAGAGTCAGTGTGTACCCCCGGGGGAGAGTCGGTGTGTACCCCCGAGGGAGAATCAGTGTGTACCCCCGGGGGAGAGTCAGTGTGTACCCCCGGGGAGAGTCAGTGTGTACCCCCGAGGGAGAGTCAGTGTGTACCCCCGGGGGGAGTCAGTGTGTACCCCCGGGGGAGAGTCAGTGTGTACCCACGGGGAGAGTCAGTGTGTACCCCCGGGGGAGAGTCAGTGTGTACCCCCGGGGAGAGTCAGTGTGTACCCCCGGGGAGAGTCAGTGTGTACTCCCGGGGAGAGAGACAGTGTGTACCCCCGGGGAGAGTCAGTGTGTACCCCAGGGGAGTCAGTGTGTACCCCAGGGAGAGTCGGTGTGTACCCCCGGGGGAGAGTCGGTGTGTACCCCCGGGGAGAGTCAGTGTGTACCCCCGGGGGTGAGTCAGTGAGTACCCCCGGGGAGAGTCGGTGTGTACCCCCCGGGGGAGAGTCGGTGTGTACCCCCCGGGGGAGAGTCAGTGAGTACCCCCGGGGAGAGTCGGTGTGTACCCCCCGGGGGAGAGTCGGTGTGTACCCCCGGGGAGAGTCAGTGTGTACCCCCCGGGGAGAGAGTCAGTGTGTACCCCCGGGGAGAGAGTCAGTGTGTACCCCCGGGGGAGAGTCAGTGTGTACCCCGGGGGAGAGTCAGTGTGTACCCCCGGGGGAGAGTCAGTGTGTACCCCCGGGGAGAGTCAGTGTGTACCCCCAGGGAGAGTGAGTGTGTACCCCCCGGGGAGAGTCAGTGTGTACCCCCGGGGAGAGTCAGTGTGTACCCCCGGGGAGAGTCAGTGTGTACCCCCGGAGGAGAGTCAGTGTGTACCCCCGGGCGAGAGTCAGTGTGTACCCCCGGGGAGAGTCAGTGTGTCCCCCCAGGGAGAGTCAGTGTGTATCCCCCGGGGAGAGTCAGTGTGTACCCCCGGGGAGAGTCAGCGTGTATCCCCGGGGAGAGTCAGTGTGTATCCCCGGGGAGAGTCAGTGTGTACTCCCGGGGAGAGAGTCAGTGTGTACCCCCGGGAGAGTCAGTGTGTACCCCAGGGGAGTCAGTGTGTACCCCAGGGAGAGTCGGTGTGTACCCCCGGGGGGAGAGTCGGTGTGTACCCCCGGGGAGAGTCAGTGTGTACCCCCGGGGGAGAGTCGGTGTGTACCCCGGGGGAGAGTCAGTGTGTACCCCCGGGGAGAGTCGGTGTGTACCCCCGGGGGTGAGTCAGTGAGTACCCCCGGGGAGAGTCGGTGTGTACCCCCCGGGGAGAGTCGGTGTGTCCCCCCCGGGGGAGAGTCAGTGAGTACCCCCGGGGAGAGTCGGTGTGTACCCCCCGGGGAGAGTCGGTGTGTACCCCCGGGGAGAGTCAGTGTGTACCCCGAGGGAGAGTCAGTGTGTACCCCCGGGGAGAGTAGGTGTTTACCCCCGGGGGAGAGTCAGTGTGTACCCCCGGGGAGAGTCAGTGTGTACCCCGAGGGAGAGTCAGTGTGTATCCCCGGGGAGAGTCGGTGTGTACCCCGAGGGAGAGTCAGTGTGTACCCCCGGGGGAGAGTCAGTGTGTACCCCCGGGGGAGAGTCGGTGTGTACCCCCGAGGGAGAATCAGTGTGTACCCCCCGGGGGAGAGTCAGTGTGTACCCCCGGGGAGAGTCAGTGTGTACCCCCGAGGAGAGTCAGTGTGTACCCCGGGGGGAGTCAGTGTGTACCCCCGGGGGAGAGTCAGTGTGTACCCACGGGGAGAGTCAGTGTGTACCCCCGGGGAGAGTCAGTGTGTACCCCCGGGGAGAGTCAGTGTGTACCCCCGGGGAGAGTCAGTGTGTACTCCCGGGAGAGAGACAGTGTGTACCCCCGGGGAGAGTCAGTGTGTACCCCAGGGGAGTCAGTGTGTACCCCAGGGAGAGTCGGTGTGTACCCCCGGGGGAGAGTCGGTGTGTACCCCCGGGGAGAGTCAGTGTGTACCCCCGGGGGTGAGTCAGTGAGTACCCCCGGGGAGAGTCGGTGTGTACCCCCCGGGGGAGAGTCGGTGTGTACCCCCCGGGGGAGAGTCAGTGAGTACCCCCGGGGAGAGTCGGTGTGTACCCCCCGGGGGAGAGTCGGTGTGTACCCCCGGGGAGAGTCAGTGTGTACCCCCCGGGGAGAGAGTCAGTGTGTACCCCCGGGGAGAGAGTCAGTGTGTACCCCCGGGGGAGAGTCAGTGTGTACCCCCCAGGGGAGAGTCAGTGTGTACCCCCGGGGAGAGTCAGTGTGTATCCCCGGGGAGAGTCAGTGTGTACCCCCCGGGGGAGAGTCAGTGTGTACCCCCGGGGGAGAGTCGGTGTGTATCCCCGGGGAGAGTCAGTGTGTACCCCCCGGGGAGAGTCAGTGTGTACCCCCGGGGAGAGTCAGTGTGTACCCCCCGGGGAGAGAGTCAGTGTGTACCCCCCGGGGAGAGAGTCAGTGTGTACCCCCGGGGAGAGTCAGTGTGTACCCCCCGGGGGAGAGTCGGTGTGTACCCCCGGGGAGAGTCAGTGTGTACCCCCCGGGGAGAGGTCGGTGTGTACCCCCCGGGGGACAGTCAGTGTGTACCCCCCGGGGAGAGTCAGTGTGTACCCCCGGGGGAGACTCAGTGTGTACCCCGAGGGAGAGTCAGTGTGTACCCCCGGGAGAGTCGGTGTGAACCCCCGGGGGAGAGTCGGTGTGTACCCCCGGGGGAGAGTCGGTGTGTACCCCCGGGGGAGAGTCGGTGTGTACCCCGAGGGAGAGTCAGTGTGTACCCCCGGGGGAGAGTCAGTGTGTACCCCTGGGGGAGAGTCAGTGTGTACCCCGGGGGAGAGTCAGTGTGTAACCCCCGGGGAGAGTCGGTGTGTACCCCCGGGGGAGAGTCAGTGTGTACCCCGAGGGAGAGTCAGTGTGTACCCCGAGGGAGAGTCAGTGTGTACCCCGAGGGAGAGTCAGTGTGTATCCCCGGGGAGAGTCGGTGTGTACCCCCGGGGGGAGTCAGTGTGTACCCCCGGGGGAGAGTCGGTGTGTACCCCCGGGGGAGAGTCGGTGTGTACCCCCGGGGGAGAGTCAGTGTGTACCCCCGAGGGAGAATCAGTGTGTACCCCCGGGGGAGAGTCAGTGTGTACCCCCCGGGGAGAGTCAGTGTGTACCCCCGAGGGAGAGTCAGTGTGTACCCCCGGGGAGAGTCAGTGTGTACCCACGGGGAGAGTCAGTGTGTACCCACGGGGGAGAGTCAGTGTGTACCCCCGGGGGAGAGTCAGTGTGTACCCCCGGGGGAGAGTCATTGTGTACCCCCGGGGGAGAGTCAGTGTGTACCCCCGGGGGAAGTCAGTGTGTACCCCCGGGGGAGAGTCCGTGTGTACCCCCGGGGAGAGTCAGTGTGTACCCCCGGGGGAGAGTCGGTGTGTACCCCCGGGGAGAGTCGGTGTGTACCCCCGGGGAGAGTCGGTGTGTACCCCCGGGGAGAGTCAGTGTGTACCCCCGGGGGAGAGTCGGTGTGTACCCCCGGGGGAGAGTCGGTGTGTACCCCCGGGGAGAGTCAGTGTGTACCCCCGGGGGAGAGTCAGTGTGTACCCCCAGGGAGAGTCAGTGTGTACCCCCGGGGAGAGTCAGTGTGTACCCCCGGGGGAGAGTCAGTGTGTACCCACAGGGAGAGTCAGTGTGTACCCCCGGGGGAGAGTCAGTGTGTACCCCCAGGGAGAGTCAGTGTATACCCCCGGGGAGAGTCAGTGTGTACCCCCCGGGGGAGAGTCAGTGTGTACCCCCTGGGGAGAGTCAGTGTGTACCCCCGGGGTGAGTCAGTGTGTACCCCCGGGGAGAGTCAGTGTGTACCCCCTGGGGAGAGTCAGTGTGTACCCCCGGGGAGAGTCAGTGTGTACCCCCCGGGGGAGAGTCAGTGTGTACCCCCTGGGGAGAGTCGGTGTGTACCCCCGGGGGAGAGTCAGTGTGTACCCCCGGGGAGAGTCGGTGTGTACCCCCGGGGAGAGTCAGTGTGTACCCCCGGGGGAGAGTCAGTGTGTACCCCCTGGGGAGAGTCAGTGTGTACCCCCCAGGGAGAGTCAGTTTGAACCCCCGGGGAGAGTCTGTGTGTTATCCCCCGGGGAGAGTCAGTGTGTACCCCGGGGGAGAGTCAGTGTGTACCCCGGGGAGAGTCAGTGTGTACCCCCCGGGGAGAGTCAGTGTGTACCCCCGGGGGAGAGTCAGTGTGTACCCCCGGGGGAGAGTAAGTGTGTACCCCCGGGGAGAGTCGGTGTGTACCCCCGGGGGAGAGTCGGTGTGTACCCCCGGGGAGAGTCAGTGTGTACCCCCGGGGGAGTGTCAGTGTGTACCCCCAGGGAGAGTCAGTGTGTACCCCCGGGGAGAGTCAGTGTGTACCCCCGGGGGAGAGTCAGTGTGTACCCCCAGGGAGAGTCAGTGTGTACCCCCGGGGGAGAGTCAGTGTGTACCCCCGGGGAGAGTCAGTGTGTACCCCCGGGGGAGAGTCGGTGTGTACCCCCCGGGGGAGAGTCAGTGTGTACCCCCGGGGAGAGTCAGTTTGTACCACCGGGGGAGTCGGTGTGTACCCCCGGGGGAGAGTCAGTGTGTACCCCCCGGGGAGAGTCAGTGTGTACCCCCGGGGAGAGTCAGTGTGTACCCCCGGGGGAGAGTCAGTGTGTACCCCCGGGGAGAGTCAGTGTGTACCCCCGGGGAGAGTCGGTGTGTACCCCCGGGGAGAGAGTCCGTGTGTACCCCCGGGGAGAGAGTCCGTGTGTACCCCCGGGGAGAGTCGGTGTGTACCCCCGGGGGAGAGTCGGTGTGTACCCCCGGGGGAGAGTCGGTGTGTACCCCCGGGGAGAGTCAGTGTGTACCCCCGGGGGAGAGTCAGTGTGTACCCCCGGGGGAGAGTCAGTGTGTACCCCCAGGGAGAGTGAGTGTGTACCCCCGGGGAGAGTCAGTGTGTACCCCCGGGGAGAGTCAGTGTGTACCCCCGGGGAGAGTCAGTGTGTACCCCCGGGGGAGAGTCAGTGTGTACCCCCGGGCGAGAGTCAGTGTGTACCCCCGGGGAGAGTCAGTGTGTCCCCCCGGGGAGAGTCAGTGTGTATCCCCGGGGAGAGTCAGTGTGTACCCCCGGGGAGAGTCAGCGTGTATCCCCGGGGAGAGTCAGTGTGTATCCCCGGGGAGAGTCAGTGTGTACTCCCGGGGAGAGAGTCAGTGTGTACCCCCGGGGAGAGAGTCAGTGTGTACCCCCGGGGAGAGTCAGTGTGTACCCCAGGGGAGTCAGTGTGTACCCCAGGGAGAGTCGGTGTGTACCCCCGGGGGAGAGTCGGTTTGTACCCCCGGGGGAGAGTCGGTGTGTACCCCCCGGGGAGAGTCGGTGTGTACCCCGGGGGATAGTCAGCGTGTACCACCGGGGGAGAGTCAGTGTGTACCCCCTACCCCCGGGGAGAGATCGAGCCGGGAGGGAGAGATCGACCTGAGGGGGAGAGATCGAGCCGGGGGGGAGAGATCGAGCCGGGGTGAAGAGATCGAGCCGGGAGGGAGAGATCGAGCCGGGAGGGAGAGATCGAACCGGGAGGGAGAGATCGAGCCGGGGGGGAGAGATCGAGCCGACGGGGAGAGATCGAGCCGGGGGGGAGAGATCGAGCCGGGAGGGAGAGATCGACCAGAGGGGGAGAGATCGAGCCGGGGGGGAGATATCGAGCCGGGAGGGAGAGATCGAGCCGGGGGGGAGAGATCGAGCCGGGAGGGAGAGATCGAGCCGGGAGGGAGAGATCGAGCCGGGAGGGAGAGATCGAGCCGGGGGGGAGAGATCGAGCCGGGGGGGAGAGATCGAGCCGGGAGGGGAGAGATCGAGCCGGGGGGGGAGAGATCGAGCCGGGGGGGAGAGATCGAGCCGGGGGGGAGAGATCGAGCCGGGGGGGAGATATCGATCCGGGGGGGAGAGATCGAGCCGGGAGGGAGAGATCGAGCCGGGAGGGAGAGATCGAGCCGGGGGGGGAGATCGAGCCGGGGGGGAGATATCGATCCGGGGGGGAGAGATCGAGCCGGGAGGGAGAGATCGACCAGAGGGGGAGAGATCGAGCCGGGGGGAGAGATCGAGCCGGGAGGGAGAGATCGAGCCGGGAGGGAGAGATCGAGCCGAGGGGGAGAGATCGAGCCGGGGGGGAGAGATCGAGCCGACGGGGAGAGATCGAGCCGGGAGGGAGAGATCGAGCCGGGGGGGGAGAGATCGAGCCGGGGGGGAGAGATCGACCTGAGAGGGAGAGATCGAGCCGGGGGGGAGAGATCGAGCCGGGAGGGAGAGATCGAGCCGGGGGGGGGAGATCGAGCCGGGGGGGAGAGATCGAGCCGGAGGGGAGAGATCGAGCCGGGGGGGAGAGATCGAGCCGGGAGAGAGAGATCGAGCCGGGGGGAGAGATCGAGCCGGGGGGAGTGATCGAGCCGGGAGAGAGAGATCGAGCTGGGAGGGAGAGATCGAGCGGGGGGGAGAGATCGAGCCGGGAGGGAGTGATCGAGCCGGGGGGGGAGAGATCGAGCCGGGGGGGAGAGATCGAGCCGGGGGGGAGAGATCGAGCCGGGTGGGAGAGATCGAGCCGGGGGGGGGGGAGATCGAGCCGGGAGAGATCGAGCCGGGAGGGAGAGATCGAGCCGAGAGGGAAAGATCGAGTCGAGGGGGAGAGATCGAGCCGGGAGGGAGAGATCGAGCCGGGGGGGAGAGATCGACCAGAGGGGGAGAGATCGAGCCGGGGGGGAGAGATCGAGCCGGGGGGGAGAGATCGAGCCGGGAGGGAGAGATCGAGCCGAGGGGGAGAGATCGAGCCGGGGGGGAGAGATCGACCAGAGGGGGAGAGATCGAGCCGGGGGGGAGAGATCGAGCCGGGGGGGAGAGATCGACCAGAGGGGGAGAGATCGAGCCGGGGGGGAGAGATCGACCAGAGGGGGAGAGATCGAGCCGGGGGGGAGAGATCGAGCCGGGGGGGAGAGATGGAGCCGGGGGGGAGAGATGGAGCCGGGGGGGAGAGATCGACCTGAGGGGGAGAGATCGAGCCGGGGGGGGAGAGATCGAGCCGGGGGGGAGAGATCGAGCCGGGGGGGAGAGATCGAGCCGGGAGGGAGAGATCGAGCCGGGGGGGAGAGATCGAGCCGGGAGGGAGAGATCGAGCCGGGGGGGAGAGATCGAGCCGGGAGGGAGAGATCGAGCCGGGAGGGAGAGATCGAGCCGGGGGGGAGAGATCGAGCCGGGAGGGAGAGATCGAGTCGGGAGGGAGAGATCGAGCCGGGAGGGAGAGATCGACCTGAGAGGGAGAGATCGAGCCGGGAGGGAGAGATCGAGCCGGGGGGGAGAGATGGAGCCGGGAGGGAGAGATCGACCTAAGGGGGAGAGATCGAGCCGGGGGGGAGAGATCGAGCCGGGGGGGAGAGATCGAGCCGGGAGGGAGTGATCGAGCCGGGTGGGAGAGATCGAGCCGGGGGGGGAGAGATCGAGCCGGGAGGGAGAGATCGAGCCGGGTGGGAGAGATCGAGCCGGGTGGGAGAGATCGAGCCGGGAGGGAGTGATCGAGCCGGGTGGGAGAGATCGAGCCGGGAGGGAGAGATCGAGCCGGGAGGGAGTGATCGAGCCGGGTGGGAGAGATCGAGCCGGGAGGGAGAGATCGAGCTGGGAGGGAGAGATCGAGCTGGGAGGGAGAGATCGAGCCGAGGGGGAGAGATCGAGCCGGGAGGGAGAGATCGAGTTGAGGGGGAGAGATCGAGCCGGGAGGGAGAGATCGAGCCGGGGGGGAGAGATCGAGCCGGGAGGGAGAGATCGAGTCGGGAGGGAGAGATCGAGCCGGGAGGGAGAGATCGACCTGAGAGGGAGAGATCGAGCCGGGAGGGAGAGATCGAGCCGGGGGGGAGAGATGGAGCCGGGAGGGAGAGATCGACCTAAGGGGGAGAGATCGAGCCGGGGGGGTGAGATCGAGCCGGGAGGGAGAGATCGAGCCGGGAGGGAGAGATCGAGCCGGGAGGGAGAGATCGAGCCGGGGGGGAGTGATCGAGCCGGGAGGGGAGAGATCGAGCCGGGAGGGAGAGATCGAGCCGGGAGGGGAGAGATCGAGCCGGGAGGGAGAGATCGAGCCGGGAGGGAGAGATCGAGCCGGGAGGGAGAGATCGAGCCGGGGGGGAGAGATCGAGCCGGGAGGGGAGAGATCGAGCCGGGAGGGAGAGATCGAGCCGGGAGGGAGAGATCGAGCCGGGAGGGAGTGATCGAGCCGGGTGGGAGAGATCGAGCCGGGAGGGGAGAGATCGAGCCGGGGGGGAGAGATCGAGCCGGGAGGGAGAGATCGAGCCGGGGGGGAGAGATCGAGCCGGGAGGGAGAGATCGAGCCGGGTGGGAGAGATCGAGCCGGTTGGGAGAGATCGAGCCGGGAGGGAGAGATCGAGCCGGGAGGGAGAGATCGAGCTGGGAGGGAGAGATAGAGCCGAGGGGGAGAGATCGAGCCGGGAGGGAGAGATCGAGTTGAGGGGGAGAGATCGAGCCGGGAGGGAGAGATCGAGCCGAGGGGGAGAGATCGAGCCGGGAGGGAGAGATCGAGCCGGGAGGGAGAGATCGAGCCGGGAGGGAGAGATCGAGCCGGGAGGGAGAGATCGAGCCGGGGGGGGGGAGAGATCGAGCCGGGAGGGAGAGATCGAGCCGGGAGGGAGAGATCGAGCCGGGGGGGAGAGATCGACCTGAGGGGGAGAGATCGAGCCGGGGGGGAGAGATCGAGCCGGGTGGGAGATATCGAGCCGGGAGGGAGAGATCGAGCCGGGGGGGGGAGATCGAGCCGGGAGGGAGAGATCGAGCCGGGGGGGAGAGATCGAGCCGGGGGGGAAGAGATCGAGCCGGGGGGGAGAGATCGAGTTGAGGGGGAGAGATCGAGCCGGGGGGGAAGAGATCGAGCCGGGGGGGAGAGATCGAGTTGAGGGGGAGAGATCGAGCCGGGGGGGAGAGATCGAGCCGGGGGGGAGAGATCGAGCCGGGAGGGAGAGATCGAGTTGAGGGGGAGAGATCGAGTTGAGGGGGAGAGATCGAGCCGGGGGGGAGAGATCGAGCCGGGAGGGAGAGATCGAGCCGGGGGGGGGAGATCGAGCCGGGGGGGAGAGATCGAGCCGGGAGGGAGAGATCGAGCCGGGAGGGAGAGATCGAGCCGGGGGGAGAGATCGAGCCGGGGGGGAGAGATCGAGCCGGGAGGGAGAGATCGAGCCGGGGGGGGAGAGATCGAGCCGGGAGGGAGAGATCGAGCCGGGGGGGAGAGATCGAGCCGGGAGGGAGAGATCGAGCCGGGAGGGAGAGATCGAGCCGGGGGGGAGAGATCGAGCCGGGAGGGAGAGATCGAGTCGGGAGGGAGAGATCGAGCCGGGAGGGAGAGATCGACCTGAGAGGGAGAGATCGAGCCGGGAGGGAGAGATCGAGCCGGGGGGGAGAGATGGAGCCGGGAGGGAGAGATCGACCTAAGGGGGAGAGATCGAGCCGGGGGGGTGAGATCGAGCCGGGAGGGAGAGATCGAGCCGGGAGGGAGAGATCGAGCCGGGAGGGAGAGATCGAGCCGGGGGGGAGTGATCGAGCCGGGAGGGGAGAGATCGAGCCGGGAGGGAGAGATCGAGCCGGGAGGGGAGAGATCGAGCCGGGAGGGAGAGATCGAGCCGGGAGGGAGAGATCGAGCCGGGGGGGGAGAGATCGAGCCGGGAGGGGAGAGATCGAGCCGGGAGGGAGAGATCGAGCCGGGAGGGAGAGATCGAGCCGGGAGGGAGTGATCGAGCCGGGTGGGAGAGATCGAGCCGGGAGGGGAGAGATCGAGCCGGGGGGGAGAGATCGAGCTGGGAGGGAGAGATCGAGCCGGGGGGGGAGATCGAGCCGGGAGGGAGAGATCGAGCCGGGGGGGAGAGATCGAGCCGGGAGGGAGAGATCGAGCCGGGGGGGAGAGATCGAGCCGGGGGGGGAGATCGAGCCGGGAGGGAGAGATCGAGCCGGGGGGGAGAGATCGAGCCGGGAGGGAGAGATCGAGCCGGGTGGGAGAGATCGAGCCGGTTGGGAGAGATCGAGCCGGGAGGGAGAGATCGAGCCGGGAGGGAGAGATCGAGCTGGGAGGGAGAGATAGAGCCGAGGGGGAGAGATCGAGCCGGGAGGGAGAGATCGAGTTGAGGGGGAGAGATCGAGCCGGGAGGGAGAGATCGAGCCGAGGGGGAGAGATCGAGCCGGGAGGGAGAGATCGAGCCGGGGGGGAGAGATCGAGCCGGGAGGGAGAGATCGAGCCGGGAGGGAGAGATCGAGCCGGGAGGGAGAGATCGAGCCGGGGGGGAGAGATCGAGCCGGGAGGGAGAGATCGAGCCGGGAGGGAGAGATCGAGCCGGGAGGGAGAGATCGAGCCGGGAGGGAGAGATCGAGCCGGGGGGGGGGAGAGATCGAGCCGGGAGGGAGAGATCGAGCCGGGAGGGAGAGATCGAGCCGGGGGGGAGAGATCGACCTGAGGGGGAGAGATCGAGCCGGGGGGGAGAGATCGAGCCGGGGGGGAGAGATCGAGCCGGGGGGGAGAGATCGACCTGAGGGGGAGAGATCGAGCCGGGTGGGAGATATCGAGCCGGGAGGGAGAGATCGAGCCGGGGGGGGGAGATCGAGCCGGGAGGGAGAGATCGAGCCGGGGGGGAGAGATCGAGCCGGGGGGGAAGAGATCGAGCCGGGGGGGAGAGATCGAGTTGAGGGGGAGAGATCGAGCCGGGGGGGAAGAGATCGAGCCGGGGGGGAAGAGATCGAGCCGGGGGGGAGAGATCGAGTTGAGGGGGAGAGATCGAGCCGGGGGGGAGAGATCGAGCCGGGGGGGAGAGATCGAGCCGGGAGGGAGAGATCGAGTTGAGGGGGAGAGATCGAGTTGAGGGGGAGAGATCGAGCCGGGGGGGAGAGATCGAGCCGGGAGGGAGAGATCGAGCCGGGGGGGGGAGATCGAGCCGGGGGGGAGAGATCGAGCCGGGAGGGAGAGATCGAGCCGGGAGGGAGAGATCGAGCCGGGGGGAGAGATCGAGCCGGGAGGGAGAGATCGAGCCGTGGGGGGGAGATCGAGCCGGGAGGGAGAGATCGAGCCGGGGGGGAGAGATCGAGCCGATGGGGAGAGATCGAGCCGGGAGGGAGAGATCGACCTGAGAGGGAGAGATCGAGCCGGGTGGGAGAGATCGAGCCGGGAGGGAGAGATCGACCTGAGAGGGAGAGATCGAGCCGGGGTGGAGAGATCGAGCCGGGGGGGAGAGATCGAGCCGGGAGGGAGAGATTGAGCCGGGGGGGGGGAGAGATCGAGCCGGGGGGGGGGAGAGATCGAGCCGGGAGAGAGAGATCGAGCCGGGAGAGAGAGATCGAGCCGGGAGGGAGAGATCGAGCCGGGGAGGAGAGATCGAGCCGGGAGGGAGAGATCGAGCCGAGGGGGAGAGATCGAGCCGAGGGGGAGAGATCGAGCCGGGGAGGGAGAGATCGACCAGAGGGGGAGAGATCGAGCCGGGGGGGAGAGATCGAGCCGGGGGGGAGAGATCGAGCCGGGGGGGAGAGATCGAGCCGGGGGGGAGAGATCGAGCCGGGAGGGAGAGATCGAGCCGGGGGGGAGAGATCGAGCCGGGGGGGAGAGATCGAGCCGGGGGGGGAGATCGAGCCGGGGGGGAGAGATCGAGCCGGGAGGGAGAGATCGAGCCGGGAGGGAGAGATCGAGCCGGGGGGGGAGATCGAGCCGGGGGGGAGATATCGAGCCGGGGGGGAGAGATCGAGCCGGGGTGAAGAGATCGAGCCGGGAGGGAGAGATCGAGCCGGGGGGGAGAGATCGAGCCGGGGGGGAGAGATCGAGCCGGGGTGAAGAGATCGAGCCGGGAGGGAGAGATCGAGCCGGGGGGGAGAGATCGAGCCGGGGGGGAGAGATCGAGCCGACGGGGAGAGATCGAGCCGGGGGGGAGAGATCGAGCCGGGAGGGAGAGATCGAGCCGGGAGGGAGAGATCGAGCCGGGAGGGAGAGATCGAGCCGGGAGGGAGAGATCGAGCCGGGAGGGAGAGATCGAGCCGGGAGGGAGAGATCGAGCCGGGGGGGAGAGATGGAGCCGGGAGGGAGAGATCGACCTGAGGGGGAGAGATCGAGCCGGGGGGGAGAGATCGAGCCGGGGGGGAGAGATCGAGCCGGGAGGAAGTGATCGAGCCGGGTGGGAGAGATCGAGCCGGGGGGGGAGAGATCGAGCCGGGAGGGAGAGATCGAGCCGGGTGGGAGAGATCGAGCCGGGTGGGAGAGATCGAGCCGGGTGGGAGAGATCGAGCCGGGAGGGAGTGATCGAGCCGGGTGGGAGAGATCGAGCCGGGTGGGAGAGATCGAGCCGGGAGGGAGAGATCGAGCCGGGAGAGATCGAGCCGGGAGGGAGAGATCGAGCCGGGAGAGATCGAGCCGAGAGGGAGAGATCGAGCCGAGGGGGAGAGATCGAGCCGGGAGGGAGAGATCGAGCCGGGAGGGAGAGATCGACCTGAGGGGGAGAGATCGAGCCGGGGGGGAGAGATCGACCTGAGGGGGAGAGATCGACCGGAGGGGGAGAGATCGAGCCGGGAGGGAGAGATCGAGCCGAGGGGGAGAGATCGAGCCGGGGGGGGAGAGATCGAGCCGGGAGAGATCGAGCCGAGAGGGAGAGATCGAGCCGAGGGGGAGAGATCGAGCCGGGGGGGAGAGATCGAGCCGGGGGGGAGAGATCGAGCCGGGAGGGAGAGATCGAGCCGAGGGGGAGAGATCGAGCCGGGAGGGAGAGATCGAGCCGGGAGGGAGAGATCGAGCCGGGGGGGGGAGAGATCGAGCCGGGAGGGAGAGATCGAGCCGGGTGGGAGAGATCGAGCTGGGTGGGAGAGATCGAGCCGGGAGGGAGAGATCGAGCCGGGTGGGAGAGATCGAGCCGGGTGGGAGAGATCGAGCCGGGTGGGAGAGATCGAGCCGGGTGGGAGAGATCGAGCCGGGTGGGAGAGATCGAGCCGGGGGGGAGAGATCGAGCCGGGAGGGAGAGATCGAGCCGGGAGAGATCGAGCCGGGAGGGAGAGATCGAGCCGGGAGGGAGAGATCGAGCCGGGAGAGATCGAGCCGAGGGGGAGAGATCGAGCCGAGGGGGAGAGATCGAGCCGGGAGGGAGAGATCGAGCCGGGAGGGAGAGATCGACCTGAGGGGGAGAGATCGAGCCGGGGGGGAGAGATCGACCTGAGGGGGAGAGATCGACCGGAGGGGGAGAGATCGAGCCGGGGGGGAGACATCGAGCCGGGAGAGATCGAGCCGGGAGAGAGAGATCGAGCCGGGAGGGAGAGATCGAGCCGGGAGGGAGAGATCGAGCCGGGAGGGAGAGATCGAGCCGGGTGGGAGAGATCGAGCTGAGGGGGAGAGATCGAGCCGGGGGGGAGAGATCGAGCCGGGGGGGAGAGATCGAGCCGAGGGGGAGAGATCGAGTCGAGGGGGAGAGATCGAGCCGGGGGGGAGAGATCGAGCCGGGAGGGAGAGATCGAGCCGGGAGAGATCGAGCCGGGTGGGAGAGATCGAGCCGGGAGGGGAGATCGAGCCGGGGGGGAAGAGATCGAGCCGGGGGGGAGAGATCGAGCCGGGGGGGAGAGATCGAGCCGGGAGGGGAGATCGAGCCGGGGGGGAAGAGATCGAGCCGGGGGGGAGAGATCGAGCCGGGGGGGAGAGATCGAGCCGGGGGGGAGAGATCGAGCCGGGGGGAGAGATCGAGCTGAGGGGGAGAGATCGAGCCGGGGGGGAGAGATCGAGCCGAGGGGGAGAGATCGAGCCGGGAGGGAGAGATCGAGCCGGGGGGGAGAGATCGAGCCGGGAGGGAGAGATCGAGCCGGGAGGGAGAGATCGAGCCGGGAGGGAGAGATCGAGCCGGGAGGGAGAGATCGAGCCGGGGGGGAGAGATCGAGCCGGGGGGGAGAGATCGAGCCGGGAGGGAGAGATCGAGCCGGGGGGGAGAGATCGAGCCGGGGGGGAGAGATCGAGCTGGGAGGGAGTGATCGAGCCGGGGTGGGAGAGATCGAGCCGGGAGGGAGAGATCGAGCCGGGGGGGAGAGATCGAGCCGGGGGGGAGAGATCGAGCCGGGAGGGAGTGATCGAGCCGGGTGGGAGAGATCGAGCCGGGGGGGAGAGATCGAGCCGGGAGGGAGAGATCGACCTGAGGGGGAGAGATCGAGCCGGGAGGGAGAGATCGAGCCGGGGGGGAGAGATCGAGCCGGGAGGGAGAGATCGACCTGAGGGGGAGAGATCGAGCCGGGGGGGAGAGATCGAGCCGGGGGGGAGAGATCGAGCCGGGGGGGAGAGATGGAGCCGGGAGGGAGAGATCGACCTGAGGGGGAGAGATCGAGCCGGGAGGGAGAGATCGAGCCGAGGGGAGAGATCGAGCCGGGAGGGAGAGATCGAGTCGGGGGGAGAGATCGAGCCGGGGGGGAGAGATCGAGCCGGGTGGGAGAGATCGAGCCGGGTGGGAGAGATCGAGCCGGGGGGGGAGAGATCGAGCCGGGGGGGAGAGATCGAGCCGGGGGGGAGAGATCGAGCCGGGTGGGAGAGATCGAGCCGGGAGGGAGTGATCGAGCCGCGTGGGAGAGATCGAGCCGGGGGGGAGAGATCGAGCCGGGAGGGAGAGATCGAGCCGGGAGAGATCGAGCCGGGAGGGAGAGATCGAGCCGGGGGGGGGAGATCGAGCCGACGGGGAGAGATCGAGCCGGGGGGGGAGATCGAGACGGGGGGGAGATATCGAGCCGGGAGGGAGAGATCGAGCCGGGGGGGAGAGATCGAGCCGGGGGGGGAGATCGAGACGGGGGGGAGATATCGAGCCGGGGCGGGAGATCGAGACGGGGGGGAGATATCGAGCCGGGGGGGAGAGATCGAGCCGGGGGGAAGAGATCGAGCCGGGAGGGAGAGCTCGAGCCGGGGGGGAGAGATCGAGCCGACGGGGAGAGATCGAGCCGGGAGGGAGAGATCGAGCCGGGGGGGAGAGATCGAGCCGGGGGGGAGAGATCGAGCCGACGGGGAGAGATCGAGCCGGGAGGGAGAGATCGAGCCGGGGGGGAGAGATCGAGCCGGGGGGGAGAGATCGAGCCGACGGGGAGAGATCGAGCCGGGGGGGAGAGATCGAGCCGGGGGGGAGAGATCGAGCCGGGGGGGAGAGATCGACCTGAGAGGTAGAGATCGAGCCGGGAGGGAGAGATCGAGCCGAGGGGGAGAGATCGAGCCGAGGGGGAGAGATCGAGCCGGGAGGGACAGATCGAGCCGGGAGAGAGAGATCGAGCCGGGTGAGAGATCGAGCCGGGAGGGAGAGATCGAGACGGGAGAGAGAGATCGAGCTGGGAGGGAGAGAGCGAGCGGGAGGTGAGATCGAGCCGGGGGGAGAGATCGAGCCGAGGGGGAGAGATCGAGCCGGGAGGGAGATCGAGCCGGGAGGGAGAGATCGAGCCGGGAGGGAGAGATCGACCTGAGGGGGAGAGATCGAGCCGGGGGGGAGAGATCGAGCCCGGGGGGGAGAGATCGAGCCGGGGGGAGAGATCGAGCCGGGGGGAGAGATCGAGCGGGGGGGAGAGATCGAGCCGGGTGGGAGAGATCGAGCGGGTGGGATGAGATCGAGCCGGGTGGCGAGAGATCGAGCCGGGGGGAGAGTTCGAGCCGGGGGGGAGAGATCGAGCCGGGAGGGAGAGATCGAGCCGGGGGGGAGAGATCGAGCCGGGGGGGAGAGATCGAGCCGGGGAGAGATCGAGCCGGGAGGGAGAGATCGAGCCGGGTGGGAGAGATCGAGCCGGGAGGAGAGATCGAGCCGGAGGGAGAGATCGAGCCGGGAGGGAGAGATCGAGCCGGGAGGGAGAGATCGAGCCGGGAGGGAGAGATCGAGCCGGGGGGGAGAGATCGAGCGGGGGAGAGATCGAGCCGAGGGGGAGAGATCGAGCGGGAGGAGAGATCGTTCCGGGGGAGGGAGAGATCGAGCCGGGGGGGAGAGATCGAGCCGGGGGGAGAGATCGAGCCGGGAGGGAGAGATCGAGCCGGGAGAGATCGAGCCGGGGGGAGAGATCGAGCCGGGGGGGAGAGATCGAGCCGGAGGGGAGAGATCGAGCCGGGGGGGGGAGATCGAGCCGGGAGGGAGAGATCGACCGGGAGGGAGAGATCGAGCCGGGAGGGAGAGATCGAGCCGAGGGGAGAGATCGAGCCGGGGGGGGAGAGATCGAGCCGGGAGAGAGAGAGATCGAGCCGGGGGGAGAGATCGAGCCGGGAGAGAGAGATCGAGCCGGGGGGGAGAGATCGAGCCGGGAGAGAGAGATCGAGCCGGGGGGGAGAGATCGAGCCGGGGGGAAGAGATCGAGCCGGGGGGGAGAGATCAGAGCCGGGAGGGAGAGATCGAGCCGAGGGGAGAGATCGAGCCGGGGGGGACCGGGGGGGAGAGATCGAGCCGGGGGGGAGAGATCGAGCCGGGAGAGAGAGATCGAGCCGGGGGGGAGAGATCGAGCCGGGAGGGAGAGATCGACCTGAGGGGGAGAGATCGAGCCGGGGGGGAGAGATCGAGCCGGGGGGGAGAGATCGAGCCGGGGGGGAGAGATCGAGCCGGGAGGGAGAGATCGAGCCGAGGGGGAGAGATCGAGCCGGGAGGGAGAGATCGAGCCGGGGGGGAGAGATCGAGCCGGGAGAGAGAGATCGAGCCGGGGGGGAGAGATCGAGCCGGGGGGGAGAGATCGAGCCGGGGGGGAGAGATCGAGCCGGGAGGGAGAGATCGAGCCGGGAGGGAGAGATCGAGCCGGGGGGGAGAGATCGAGCCGGGGGGGAGAGATTGACCTGAGAGGGAGAGATCGAGCCGGGAGGGAGAGATCGAGCCGGGTGGGAGTGATCGAGCCGGGTGGGAGTGATCGAGCCGGGGGGGAGAGATCGAGCCGGGGGGGAGAGATCGACCTGAGAGGGAGAGATCGAGCCGGGGGGGAGAGATCGAGCCGGGAGGGAGAGATCGAGCCGAGGGGGAGAGATCGAGCCGGGGGGGGGGAGATCGAGCCGGGGGGGAGAGATCGAGCCGGGAGGGAGAGATCGAGCCGGGAGGGAGAGATCGAGCCGGGGGGGAGAGATCGAACCGGGGGGGGAGAGATCGAGCCGGGGGGGAGAGATCGAACCGGGGGGGAGAGATCGAGCCGGGGGGGGAGAGATCGAGCCGGGAGGGAGAGATCGAGCCGGGAGGGAGAGATCGAGCCGGGAGGGAGAGATCGAGTCGGGAGGGAGAGATCGAGCCGGGGGGGAGAGATCGAGCCGGGGGGGAGAGATCGAGCCGGGGGGGAGAGATCGAGCCGACGGGGAGAGATCGAGCCGGGGGGGAGAGATCGAGCCGGGGGGGAGAGATCGAGCCGGGAGGGAGAGATCGAGCCGGGAGGGAGAGATCGACCTGAGAGGGAGAGATCGAGCCGGGAGGGAGAGATCGAGCCGGGAGGGAGAGATCGACCTGAGAGGGAGAGATCGAGCCGGGGGGAGAGATCGAGCCGGGGGGGAGAGATCGAGCCGGGGGGGAGAGATCGAGCCGGGGGGGAGAGATCGAGCCGGGGGGGAGAGATCGAGCCGGGAGGGAGAGATCGAGCCGGGGGGGAGAGATCGAGCCGGGAGGGAGAGATCGAGCCGGGGAGGGAGAGATCGAGCCGGGAGGGAGAGATCGAGCCGGGGGGGAGAGATCGAGCCGGGGGGGAGAGATCGAGCCGGGGGGGAGAGATCGAGCCGGGAGAGAGAGATCGAGCCGGGGGGGAGAGATCGAGCCGGGGGGGAGAGATCGAGCCGGGGGGGAGAGATCGAGCCGGGGGGGAGAGATCGAGCCGGGAGGGAGAGATCGAGCCGGGAGAGATCGAGCCGGGAGGGAGACATCGAGCCGGGGGGGAGAGATCGAGCCGGGGGGGAGAGATCGAGCCGGGAGAGAGAGATCGAGCCGGGAGGGAGAGATCGAGCCGGGGGGGAGAGATCGAGCCGGGGGGGAGAGATCGAGCCGGGGGGGAGAGATCGAGCCGGGGGGGGAGACATCGAGCCGGGGGGGAGAGATCGAGCCGGGGGGGAGAGATCGAGCCGGGGGGGGAGACATCGAGCCGGGGGGGAGAGATCGAGCCGGGGGGGAGAGATCGAGCCGGGAGAGAGAGATCGAGCCGGGAGGGAGAGATCGAGCCGAGGGGGAGAGATCGAGCCGGGGGGGAGAGATCGAGCCGGGGGGAGAGATCGAGCCGGGGGGGGAAGAGATCGAGCCGGGAGGGAGAGATCGACCTGAGAGCGGGAGATCGAGCCGGGAGGGAGAGATCGAGCCGGGGGGGAGAGATGGAGCCGGGAGGGAGAGATCGACCTGAGGGGGAGAGATCGAGCCGGGGGGGAGAGATCGAGCCGGGGGGGAGAGATCGAGCCGGGGGGGAGAGATCGAGCCGGGGGGGAGAGATCGAGCCGAGGGGGAGAGATCGAGACGGGGGGGAGAGATCGAGCCGGGAGGGAGAGATCGAGTCGGGAGGGAGAGATCGAGCCGGGAGGGAGAGATCGACCTGAGAGGGAGAGATCGAGCCGGGAGGGAGTGATCGAGCCGAGGGGGAGAGATCGAGCCGGGAGGGAGAGATCGAGCCGGGGGGGAGAGATCGAGCCGGGAGGGAGACATCGAGCCGGGAGGGAGAGATCGACCTGAGGGGGAGAGATCGAGCCGGGAGGGAGAGATCGAGCCGGGAGGGAGAGATCGAGCCGAGGGGGAGAGATCGAGCCGGGGGGGAGAGATCGAGCCGGGAGGGAGAGATCGAGCCGAGGGGGAGAGATCGAGCCGGGAGGGAGAGATCGAGCCGGGAGGGAGAGATCGAGCCGGTGGGGAGAGATCGAGCCGGGGGGGAGAGATCGAGCCGGGGGGGAGAGATCGACCTGAGGGGGAGAGATCGAGCCGGGGGGGAGAGATCGAGCCGGGGGGAGAGATCGAGCCGGGGGGGAGAGATCGAGCCGGGGGGGAGAGATCGAGCCGGGGGGGGAGATCGAGCCGGGGGGGAGAGATTGAGCCGGGGGGGAGAGATCGAGCCGGGGGGGAAAGATCGAGCCGGGAGGGAGAGATCGAGCCGGGAGGGAGAGATCGAGCCGGGAGGGAGAGATCGAGCCGGGAGGGAGAGATCGAGCCGGGAGAGATCGAGCGGAGGGGGAGAGATCGAGCCGGGAGGGAGAGATCGATCCGGGGGGGGGGAGATCGAGCCGGGGGGGAGAGATCGAGCCGAAGGGGAGAGATCGAGCCGAGGGGGAGAGATCGAGCCGGGGGGGAGAGATCGACCAGAGGGGGAGAGATCGAGCCGGGGGGGAGAGATCGAGCCGGGGGGGAGAGATCGACCTGAGAGGGAGAGATCGAGCCGGGGGGGAGAGATCGAGCCGACGGGGAGAGATCGAGCCGGGAGGGAGAGATCGAGCCGGGAGGGAGAGATTGAGCCGGGGGGGGAGATCGAGCCGGGGGGGAGAGATCGAGCCGGGAGGGAGAGATCGAGCCGGGGGGGGGAGATCGAGCCGGGGGGGAGATATCGAGCCGGGGGGGAGAGATCGAGCCGGGGTGAAGAGATCGAGCCGGGAGGGAGAGATCGAGCCGGGGGGGAGAGATCGAGCCGGGAGGGAGAGATCGAGCCGGGGGGGAGAGATCGAGCCGACGGGGAGAGATCGAGACGGGGGGGAGAGATCGAGCCGGGAGGGAGAGATCGAGTCGGGAGGGAGAGATCGAGCCGGGAGGGAGAGATCGACCTGAGAGGGAGAGATCGAGCCGGGAGGGAGTGATCGAGCCGAGGGGGAGAGATCGAGCCGGGAGGGAGAGATCGAGCCGGGGGGGAGAGATCGAGCCGGGAGGGAGACATCGAGCCGGGAGGGAGAGATCGACCTGAGGGGGAGAGATCGAGCCGGGAGGGAGAGATCGAGCCGGGAGGGAGAGATCGAGCCGAGGGGGAGAGATCGAGCCGGGGGGGAGAGATCGAGCCGGGAGGGAGAGATCGAGCCGAGGGGGAGAGATCGAGCCGGGAGGGAGAGATCGAGCCGGGAGGGAGAGATCGAGCCGGTGGGGAGAGATCGAGCCGGGGGGGAGAGATCGAGCCGGGGGGGAGAGATCGACCTGAGGGGGAGAGATCGAGCCGGGGGGGAGAGATCGAGCCGGGGGGAGAGATCGAGCCGGGGGGGAGAGATCGAGCCGGGGGGGAGAGATCGAGCCGGGGGGGGAGATCGAGCCGGGGGGGAGAGATTGAGCCGGGGGGGAGAGATCGAGCCGGGGGGGAAAGATCGAGCCGGGAGGGAGAGATCGAGCCGGGAGGGAGAGATCGAGCCGGGAGGGAGAGATCGAGCCGGGAGGGAGAGATCGAGCCGGGAGAGATCGAGCGGAGGGGGAGAGATCGAGCCGGGAGGGAGAGATCGATCCGGGGGGGGGGAGATCGAGCCGGGGGGGAGAGATCGAGCCGAAGGGGAGAGATCGAGCCGAGGGGGAGAGATCGAGCCGGGGGGGAGAGATCGACCAGAGGGGGAGAGATCGAGCCGGGGGGGAGAGATCGAGCCGGGGGGGAGAGATCGACCTGAGAGGGAGAGATCGAGCCGGGGGGGAGAGATCGAGCCGACGGGGAGAGATCGAGCCGGGAGGGAGAGATCGAGCCGGGAGGGAGAGATTGAGCCGGGAGGGAGAGATCGACCTGAGAGGGAGAGATCGAGCCGGGAGGGAGTGATCGAGCCGAGGGGGAGAGATCGAGCCGGGAGGGAGAGATCGAGCCGGGGGGGAGAGATCGAGCCGGGAGGGAGAGATCGAGCCGGGGGGGGGAGATCGAGCCGGGGGGGAGATATCGAGCCGGGGGGGAGAGATCGAGCCGGGGTGAAGAGATCGAGCCGGGAGGGAGAGATCGAGCCGGGGGGGAGAGATCGAGCCGGGAGGGAGAGATCGAGCCGGGGGGGAGAGATCGAGCCGACGGGGAGAGATCGAGACGGGGGGGAGAGATCGAGCCGGGAGGGAGAGATCGAGTCGGGAGGGAGAGATCGAGCCGGGAGGGAGAGATCGACCTGAGAGGGAGAGATCGACCTGAGAGGGAGAGATCGAGCCGGGAGGGAGTGATCGAGCCGAGGGGGAGAGATCGAGCCGGGAGGGAGAGATCGAGCCGGGGGGGAGAGATCGAGCCGGGAGGGAGACATCGAGCCGGGAGGGAGAGATCGACCTGAGGGGGAGAGATCGAGCCGGGAGGGAGAGATCGAGCCGGGAGGGAGAGATCGAGCCGAGGGGGAGAGATCGAGCCGGGGGGAGAGATCGAGCCGGGAGGGAGAGATCGAGCCGAGGGGGAGAGATCGAGCCGGAGGGAGAGATCGAGCCGGGAGGGAGAGATCGAGCCGGTGGGGAGAGATCGAGCCGGGGGGGAGAGATCGAGCCGGGGGGGAGAGATCGACCTGAGGGGGAGAGATCGAGCCGGGGGGGAGAGATCGAGCCGGGGGGAGAGATCGAGCCGGGGGGAGAGATCGAGCCGGGGGGGAGAGATCGAGCCGGGGGGGAGAGATCGAGCCGGGGGGGGAGATCGAGCCGGGGGGGAGAGATTGAGCCGGGGGGGAGAGATCGAGCCGGGGGGGAAAGATCGAGACGAGGGGGAGAGATCGAGCTGGGAGGGAGAGATCGAGCCCGGGGGGGAGAGATCGAGCCGGGAGGGAGAGAACGAGCCGGGAGGGAGAGATCGAGCCGAGAGGGAGAGATCGAGCCGGGGGGGAGAGATCGAGCCGGGGGGGAGAGATCGAGCCGGGGGGGAGAGATCGAGCCGGGAGGGAGAGATCGAGCCGGGGGGGAGAGATCGAGCCGAGAGGGAGAGATCGAGTCGAGGGGGAGAGATCGAGCCGGGGGGGAGAGATCGAGCCGGGGGGGAGAGATCGAGCCGGGAGGGAGAGATCGAGCCGGGAGGGAAAGATCGAGCCGGGAGGGAGAGATCGAGCCGAGAGGGAGAGATCGAGTCGAGGGGGAGAGATCGAGCCGGGGGGGAGAGATCGAGTCGAGGGGGAGAGATCGAGCCGGGGGGGAGACATCGAGCCGGGGGGGAGAGTTTGAGCCGGGGGGGAGACATCGAGCCGGGGGGGAGAGTTCGAGCCGGGGGGGAGAGATCGAGCCGGGGGGGAGAGATCGAGCCGGGGGGGAGACATCGAGCCGGGAGAGATCGAGCCGGGAGGGAGAGATCGAGCCGGGAGAGATCGAGCCGGGAGGGAGAGATCGAGCCGGGAGAGATTGAGCCGGGGGGGGAGAGATCGAGCCGGGGGGGAGAGTTTGAGCCGGGATTCTTATTCTGTTTGATTTTTCTTCCTCTTGGTGCAAATCGGGGCAGAAATTTTAGCGCCGACCAGGTATGGTTTGGGGTTTGTGTCCAAGCAAGAATTTCCCCTCCCCTCCGACCCCCTCCCCTCAGATTCCCCCACACTCCAATCCCCTCCCCGCCGTTTCCTCCACCCTCCTCCTGATTGTGCAGTGAACAAGATTGTCCCTCTCTCTCTCACTCGCACTCTGTCCCTCTCTCGCACTCTGTCCCTCTCTCGCACTCTGTCCCTCTCTCTCTCACTCGCACTCTGTCCCTCTCTCTCTCACTCGCACTCTGTCCCTCTCTCTCTCACTCGCACTCTGTCCCTCTCTCTCTCACTCGCACTCTGTCCCTCTCTCTCTCACTCGCACTCTGTCCCTCTCTCTCTCACTCGCACTCTGTCCCTCTCTCGCACTCTGTCCCTCTCTCGCACTCTGTCCCTCTCTCTCTCACTCGCACTCTGTCCCTCTCTCTCTCACTCGCACTCTGTCCCTCTCTCTCTCACTCGCACTCTGTCCCTCTCTCTCTCACTCGCACTCTGTCCCTCTCTCGCACTCTGTCCCTCTCTCTCTCACTCGCACTCTGTCCCTCTCTCTCTCACTCGCACTCTGTCCCTCTCTCGCACTCTGTCCCTCTCTCTCTCACTCGCACTCTGTCCCTCTCTCTCTCTCACTCGCACTCTGTCCCTCTCTCGCACTCTGTCCCTCTCTCTCTCACTTGCACTCTGTCCCTCTCTCGCACTCTGTCCCTCTCTCTCTCGCTCGCACTCTGTCCCTCTCTCTCTCGCTCGCACTCTGTCCCTCTCTCTCGCTCGCACTCTGTCCCTCTCTCGCTCGCTCGCACTCTGTCCCTCTCTCGCTCGCACTCTGTCCCTCCCTCTCGCTCGCACTCTGTCCCTCACTCCCTCGCTCGCACTCTGTCCCTCTCTCGCTCGCTCGCACTCTGTCCCTCTCTCGCACTCTGTCCCTCTCTCGCACTCTGTCCCTCTCTCGCACTCTGTCCCTCTCTCGCACTCTGTCCCTCTCTCGCACTCTGTCCCTCTCTCGCACTCTGTCCCTCTCTCGCACTCTGTCCCTCTCTCGCACTCTGTCCCTCTCTCGCACTCTGTCCCTCTCTCGCACTCTGTCCCTCTCTCGCACTCTGTCCCTCAGTCCCTCACTCGCACTCTGTCCCTCTCTCGCACTCTGTCCCTCTCTCGCACTCTGTCCCTCACTCGCACTCTGTCCCTCACTCGCACTCTGTCCCTCTCTCGCACTCTGTCCCTCTCTCGCACTCTGTCCCTCTCTCGCACTCTGTCCCTCTCTCTCTCTCTCGCACTCTGTCCCTCTCTCGCACTCTGTCCCTCTCTCGCACTCTGTCCCTCTCTCTCTCGCTCGCACTCTGTCCCTCTCTCTCTCGCTCGCACTCTGTCCCTCTCTCTCTCACTCGCACTCTGTCCCTCTCTTGCACTCTGTCCCTCTCTTGCACTCTGTCCCTCTCTTGCACTCTGTCCCTCTCTTGCACTCTGTCCCTCTCTTGCACTCTGTCCCTCTCTTGCACTCTGTCCCTCTCTTGCACTCTGTCCCTCTCTTGCACTCTGTCCCTCTCTTGCACTCTGTCCCTCTCTTGCACTCTGTCCCTCTCTTGCACTCTGTCCCTCTCTTGCACTCTGTCCCTCTCTCTCTCTCACTTGCACTCTGTCCCTCTCTCGCACTCTGTCCCTCTCTCTCTCACTTGCACTCTGTCCCTCTCTCGCACTCTGTCCCTCTCTCTCTCGCTCGCACTCTGTCCCTCTCTCGCTCTCTGTCCCTCTCTCTCGCACACTCTGTCCCTCTCTCTCTCGCACTCTGTCCCTCTCTCTCTCGCTCGCACTCTGTCCCATTCTCGCTAGCTCGCTCTCTGTCCCTCTCTCTCGCACACTCTGTCCCTCTCTCTCTCGCACTCTGTCCCTCTCTCTCTCGCTCGCTCGCACTCTGTCCCTCTCTCGCTCGCTCGCACTCTGTCCCTCTCTCCCTCGCTCGCACTCTGTCCCTCTCTCGCTCGCTCGCACTCTGTCCCTCTCTCGCTCGCTCGCACTCTGTCCCTCTCTCGCTCGCACTCTGTCCCTCTCTCTCGCTCGCTCGCACTCTGTCCCTCTCTCTCTCGCACTCTGTCCCTCTCTCTCGCTCGCTCGCTCTCTGTCCCTCTCTCTCGCACACTCTGTCCCTCTCTCTCTCGCACTCTGTCCCTCTCTCTCTCGCTCGCTCGCACTCTGTCCCTCTCTCGCTCGCTCGCACTCTGTCCCTCTCTCGCTCGCTCGCACTCTGTCCCTCTCTCGCTCCCTCGCACTCTGTCCCTCTCTCGCTCCCTCGCTCGCACTCTGTCCCTCTCTCGCTCGCACTCTGTCCCTCTCTCGCTCCCTCGCACTCTGTCCCTCTCTCTCTCGCTCGCTCGCACTCTGTCCCACTCTCGCTCGCTCGCACTCTGTCCCTCTCTCTCGCTCGCACTCTGTCCCTCTCTCTCTCGCTCGCACTCTGTCCCACTCTCGCTCTCTCGCACTCTGTCCCTCTCTCTCTCGCTCGCACTCTGTCCCTCTCTCTCTCCCTCGCACTCTGTCCCTCTCTCTCTCTCGCTCGCACTCTGTCCCTCTCTCTCTCGCTCGCACTCTGTCCCTCTCTCGCTCGCTCGCACTCTGTCCCTCTCTCGCTCGCACTCTGTCGCTCTCTCTCTCGCTCGCACTCTGTCCCTCTCTCTCGCTCGCTCGCACTCTGTCCCTCTCTCTCTCGCTCGCACTCTGTCCCTCTCTCTCTCGCTCGCACTCTGTCCCTCTCTCTCTCCCTCGCACTCTGTCCCTCTCTCTCTCTCGCTCGCACTCTGTCCCTCTCTCTCTCGCTCGCACTCTGTCCCTCTCTCTCTCGCTCGCACTCTGTCCCTCTCTCACTCGCTCGCACTCTGTCCCTCTCTCTCTCGCTCGCACTCTGTCCCTCTCTCGCTCGCACTCTGTCCCTCTCTCTCTCGCTCGCACTCTGTCCCTCTCTCTCTCGCACTCTGTCCCTCTCTCTCTCGCTCGCACTCTGTCCCTCTCTCGCTCGCTCGCACTCTGTCCCTCTCTCTCGCTCGCACTCTGTCCCTCTCTCTCTCGCTCGCACTCTGTCCCTCTCTCTCTCGCTCGCACTCTGTCCCTCTCTCTCTCGCTCGCACTCTGTCCCTCTCTCGCTCGCACTCTGTCCCTCTCTCGCTCGCTCGCACTCTGTCCCTCTCTCTCTCGCTCGCACTCTGTCCCTCTCTCGCTCGCTCGCACTCTGTCCCTCTCTCTCTCGCTCGCACTCTGTCCCTCTCTCTCTCGCTCGCACTCTGTCCCTCTCTCGCTCGCTCGCACTCTGTCCCTCTCTCTCTCGCTCGCACTCTGTCCCTCTCTCGCTCGCTCGCACTCTGTCCCTCTCTCTCTCGCTCGCACTCTGTCCCTCTCTCTCTCGCTCGCACTCTGTCCCTCTCTCGCTCGCTCGCACTCTGTCCCTCTCTCTCTCGCTCGCACTCTGTCCCTCTCTCTCTCGCTCGCACTCTGTCCCTCTCTCTCACTCGCTCGCACTCTGTCCCTCTCTCTCTCGCTCGCACTCTGTCCCTCTCTCTCTCGCTCGCACTCTGTCCCTCTCTCTCTCGCTCGCACTCTGTCCCTCTCTCGCTCGCTCGCACTCTGTCCCTCTCTCTCTCGCTCGCACTCTGTCCCTCTCTCGCTCGCTCGCACTCTGTCCCTCTCTCTCTCGCTCGCACTCTGTCCCTCTCTCTCGCTCGCACTCTGTCTCTCTCTCGCTCGCACTCTGTCCCTCTCTCTCGCTCGCACTCTGTCTCTCTCTCTCTCGCACTCTGTCCCTCTCTCTCTCGCTCGCTCGCACTCTGTCCCTCTCTCTCTCTCGCTCGCACTCTGTCCCTCTCTCTCTCGCTCGCACTCTGTCCCTCTCTCTCTCGCTCGCACTCTGTCCCACTCTCTCGCTCGCACTCTGTCCCTCTCTCGCTCGCTCGCACTCTGTCCCTCTCTCTCTCTCGCTCGCACTCTGTCCCTCTCTCGCTCGCTCGCACTCTGTCCCTCTCTCTCTCTCGCTCGCACTCTGTCCCTCTCTCTCTCGCTCGCACTCTGTCCCTCTCTCTCTCGCTCGCACTCTGTCCCTCTCTCGCACTCTGTCCCTCTCTCTCTCGCTCGCACTCTGTCCCTCTCTCTCTCTCTCGCACTCTGTCCCTCTCTCTCTCGCTCGCACTCTGTCCCTCTCTCGCTCGCACTCTGTCCCTCTCTCTCTCGCTCGCACTCTGTCCCTCTCTCGCTCGCTCGCACTCTGTCCCTCTCTCTCTCGCTCGCACTCTGTCCCTCTCTCTCTCGCTCGCTCGCACTCTGTCCCTCTCTCTCTCGCTCGCACTCTGTCCCTCTCTCGCTCGCACTCTGTCCCTCTCTCTCGCTCGCACTCTGTCCCTCTCTCTCTCGCTCGCACTCTGTCCCTCTCTCTCTCGCTCGCACTCTGTCCCTCTCTCTCTCGCTCGCACTCTGTCCCTCTCTCTCGCTCGCACTCTGTCCCTCTCTCCCTCGCTCGCACTCTGTCCCTCTCTCTCTCGCTCGCACTCTGTCCCACTCTCTCTCGCTCGCACTCTGTCCCTCTCTCTCTCGCTCCCACTCTGTCTCTCTCTCACTCACTCCCACTCTGTCCCTCTCTCTCTCGCTCGCACTCTGTCCCTCTCTCTCTCGCACTCTGTCCCTCTCTCTCTCGCACTCTGTCCCTCTCTCTCTCGCACTCTGTCCCTCTCTCTCTCGCTCCCACTCTGTCTCTCTCTCTCTCGCTCGCACTCTGTCCCTCTCTCTCTCGCTCGCACTCTGTCCCTCTCTCGCTCGCTCGCACTCTGTCCCTCTCTCGCTCGCTCGCACTCTGTCCCTCTCTCTCTCGCTCGCACTCTGTCCCTCTCTCTCTCTCTCGCACTCTGTCCCTCTCTCTCTCGCTCGCACTCTGTCCCTCTCTCTCTCTCTCGCACTCTGTCCCTCTCTCACTCGCTCGCACTCTGTCCCTCTCTCTCTCGCTCGCACTCTGTCCCTCTCTCTCTCTCTCTCACTCTGTCCCTCTCTCTCTCGCTCGCACTCTGTCCCTCTCTCGCTCGCTCGCACTCTGTCCCTCTCTCTCTCGCTCGCACTCTGTCCCTCTCTCTCTCCCACTCTGTCCCTCTCTCTCTCGCTCGCACTCTGTCCCTCTCTCTCTCGCTCGCACTCTGTCCCTCTCTCGCTCGCACTCTGTCCCTCTCTCTCTCGCTCGCACTCTGTCCCTCTCTCGCTCGCTCCCACTCTGTCCCTCTCTCGCTCGCACTCTGTCCCTCTCTCTCTCTCGCTCGCACTCTGTCCCACTCTCTCTCGCTCGCACTCTGTCCCTCTCTCGCTCGCTCGCACTCTGTCCCTCTCTCTCGCTCGCACTCTGTCCCTCTCTCTCTCGCTCGCACTCTGTCCCTCTCTCTCTCGCTCGCACA
>NW_027139860.1:0-2500 GCF_035084215.1 Heptranchias perlo
TCCTTTTCAAGTTTTAACGTTGCTCGTCAACTAATCTTATCCAGCGAAACCAGATCGGGAACTAAGATGTAAAAAGTCTTGTCTAATAGCAGTCATCAACGGTGGAAAGACAAAATCGTTAAAAATTAAAACTATACTTTAATAAAATGTAATATAAAATATAAAATATTAAACCAATGTAAACAAACACATGATAAAACAATAAATGAAATAAAATATTTAAAACAGTATTAAGAATCCATAAAAATTCTAAGAATCTGCAGGGAAAGCTTGATAGTCAATGCAGATACTTTCATTGCGAAAGTTTTAAAATGTTCCAATCCGAGAAACCTCATTAATTCTTCATTTTGTTTATACCATTTTCCTCTGGCTCCAACTACAAATCCGAAAAACTTTACGTTTTTCACACCCGTTAATTGTATAACCTTTGGTATAAGGAAACGGTATTTATTCGATTTTTCGGTCCATGCATGTTCTAAGGACTTATTGTTATCCTCAAAGCGAATAGTAACATCGACAACGGCTGCCTTCTCGTGATTATAAAATATTATGTCGGGCTTCCACAATTTGCCATTGTCACAATACAGTCGTGGTTCTACAATAACATTCCAGCCCAAGCTCGTGATTTTTATCTTCAGCTGTTCCAAAATCACGTTGTGGCGCTTAATTCTGGCGTTCTTCACATACAGGCAATTGCCCGATATATGAGAGATTGTTTCGTTAACCAACGAACATTGTCTGCATAGTTTATTCGCCGTATTATTACCAAGCGATAGTGTATACCTTGTTGGATATAGGTTAGTTTTCATTAACAAAGCAAAAATATACTGTGAATGTTTCATAGTAAATTTGTTGCTAATCCAGTTGTTCGAGATACGATCATTCTCGAAATATGCAATTCCCACTCCTTGGAAATTTGCATTTTTCCATTTACAATATTCGAGGCTCCTCCATGATCCATAGATATCCACTTCATGCTTTTTCGCCCGGAGCCTCGGCCTCATATCTCTGAACTGGTTTTCTATATCCACAACGATATCCAGTGCTTGATTGTCAAGATTGTTCAGAGAAAATGTTTGGATTTCTTTTAAAATATTAAGTTGTTCCAGTTTATCTATACTGTCCTGATTGGTGAGATGACAGAATAAAAAGGATGCTTTGAGTACAGGGTCAGTCGATTTTTCAAATGATTTTAATTTTCTTATAATGGCCGCCGGGATCTGAGTCTCCAACTTCTGTAGACATAGTCCACCATCCCGGTTTCGACTGTATAAAAGGCCATCGCTAATATGATTTGGAAGGTGCAGAATTTCTTTGACCGCTTTTCTAATTACATTATCCATTTTAATAAGCAGGTTTTGTGACACCTCGTTTAATATTAATTGATAATAAAAACGTGGGATCATAAATATTTTTAAAATGTCCAGTTTTTGCCTCGGTTTGAGTTTCGTCTTTTTTAAGTTTAAAATCCATTCTTGCAATTTAAAAGTCCACTTATCTTCAGATAGTCCTACCCAAGGATCAATACGGGCCCCGAGATATTTCTCGACATTACCTGGTTCAATGAAGCTAAGATCGCAGCCGTTAAGCTTCCAATGTGCAACGTTGTTAAAAATAAACGTCTTATTTTTCGTACACATATAAAATCCGGCTGTCTTCTTGATATTAATCGACTTTGCAAAACGCCTCAATAATTTTCAAATTTTCCTCCATGCCTTTATAAGAATCGCTCAAAATCGCGATATCATCTGCGAAGGCCATGGCACAGCATGTTATACGATTGCTGTCGAGCTTCATTAAAACACCAGAACCTTCTTTTTCAAGGGTACACAATAGTGGATCAATTGCAATATTAAAAAGGAGAGGCGACAGTGGATCACCCTGCTTGACTCCCTTTCTAATTAAAATGGGATCCGTTTTGCCAGTTGAGCTCTCTATCACTGTTGTGTTGTTTGTGTATAAATTTAAAATCAAGTCAATAAAACTCTTGGCAACCCCCATCCTCGTAAGAGATTTTAAAATGAGTTTATGACCTATCGAGTCGAATGCCTTTGCAAGGTCTATAAAAACAACGGCCAGGTTCTTCCTGTTCAACTTTGACCCCTTTAAAATGTTGTTTAAAATTGCAATATTTTCGTTACAGCCGGAAGTTGCTGTAACAAATCCTTTTTGTCGAGGATTTAAAGTTACGGCCTCTTCCAACCTCGAGGCCATAATCTTATTAAAAAGGCGTAAAATTATGGACCCGATAGTAATGGGTCTCCAATTATCTATGTCCTTTAAAACCGCAGGATCTTCACTCTTTGGTATTAAGACGGTCCGACTATTCTTTAAGGCGTCGGGAATATATGATGTTTTAATTAAGAGTGAAAAAAACCTTGATAAAATAGAAGGATCTCCACTATTAATCGTCTTCTGATCTTTCACTGTAACCCCGTCCAGTCCAGGAGCACTTCCTTCACGCAATCCGTCGATTGCCGAATTTACCTCGGATTCACTG
>NW_027139860.1:12500-30000 GCF_035084215.1 Heptranchias perlo
GCCTGATGTAGCTTTAAATGCTGACAGGTGACTTCCGAGTGCTCTTGTAAAGGTCTCTGCTTTGAAATTGAGAGCCTTTTGCCAAGTGTCACTTTTTCAGGCACTCTTAAAGTGCACCTGGGCTGTCAGAGAAAGCTCTGAAAATCGTGTTCTCGAAAATCTCCGGGTACCCGACCAATCCCTAGGTGCCCGAATGACAAGTGTCAATTCGGCAGGACGGCCTCCCACCTCCGGCCGCAGATGCGTCACTAAATCCCCGCAACGGGGGCTTTCTCATTTCGGCATAGGGGCTTCCGCGGCCAACTCATTAACCTGTGCTCGGACTTTTTGTGCCACAAGTGCAAGGGACCGTTTGCCGGCAGCTACTCGCACCCCCCCGCCCAGGGGGGGAATCCTCTGACCGGAGATCCGAAACGCCGGCCGAATCCATCCCCGTCGGACTTCCGAAGGGGTTCCCTCGACCGACTGACTTCCGAACTCCTTTCTGGGCTTAAACGGGTGGAATTCGGACCCTCTCGCAAGGGAGCCGAAGCCCGCCAGCCCCGGGAGGCCTCGGGGCCGCCGTTTTCAAGCCCGACCAAAAAACCCGAAAAATGGGGAAAAATGGGAAAAATTCCCACTCCCAAAAGGCTTAAAAGTCGGTTGGGCGGCAGCCCGGGTCGGTCTCTGCAGACCTGGAGGCGCTAGACACAAGTCTGGTAAACAGGCTAAGTCTCGACATGCCACCTCTTACTATCCTTCAGGTACCCCGCCAATCCCCCCGGAACCGGCTGGCAATTGGCGAATCAGCGGGACGAATTTGAATTCGTGACCGACTCTCTGACACCGAATCGCCGCAAACGCGTTTCGATTTTTCGGCTTCGGTACCTCCCATCAGACTTTGACTGGCCATATCTCCGGACTCACGTGTCGCAGCCGGGACCTTCAGGTACCGTTCGACGCGTCTACCCCTGCCCCGTCGAATGGCGCCCCTCGCGGTGTGGTCCGATTTCCGCATTTTGGTCAGATTTGCCTCCAAAATTTTCAGATTGAGTTGACGAATGCCCCCTACGGGGTAACCTCTTGCCCTTTCGGACCTGGTCCCTGTGACTTAATTTCCGCCTTTTGCTCAATCGTTTCCCCATTTATAATTAATTTTAAAAATCGGGTTACTCAGTTCTGGTTTACCAGTTCCCTCTTCGGACTTCGTTTTTGGTTAATCATTTCCGGTTCACCAGTTCCCGTTTTGGACTTAGTCTCTGCGGGCCGTTTCTCATCTTTTGGTTCATCAGTTCCCCTCTTTTAATAATTTTTTGGCTGCTTTCGTTTGATCATTTCCCTGCCTTCTGGGTAACTTTTCCCCCTTAGGACTTCATCGCCGCACATTGTTTTCGACTTCTGGTTGATCATTTCACCCCTTTTAATCATTTTTGCAACTTTTGGTTAACCATTTCCCCCAGCTTCTGGTTAACCATTTCCCCTTTGGGACTTAGTCTCTGAGCATTCTTTTGGGATTCTGGTTAATCATTTGCCAATTTTTAAAAAATGTTGCCACTTTTGTTTAATGCTTTCTGGTCAACCTTTCCCTCTTTCAGACTTCACCGCGGCACATTGCTTTAGCCTCCTGGTTAATCATTTCACCCCTTTTAATCATTTTTGCAACTTTTGGTTAACCATTTCCCCCAGCTTCTGGTTAACCATTTCCCCTTTGGGACTTAGTCTCTGAGCATTCTTTTGGGATTCTGGTTAATCATTTGCCAATTTTTTAAAAATGTTGCCACTTTTGTTTAATGCTTTCTGGTCAACCTTTCCCTCTTTCAGACTTCACCGCGGCACATTGCTTTCGCCTCCTGGTTAATCATTTCACCCCTTTTAATCATTTTTGCAACTTTTGGTTAACCATTTCCCCCAGCTTCTGGTTAACCATTTCCCCTTTGGGACTTAGTCTCTGAGCATTCTTTTGGGATTCTGGTTAACCATTTGCCAATTTTTAAAAAATGTTGCCACTTTTGTTTAATGCTTTCTGGTCAACCTTTCCCTCTTTCAGACTTCACCGCGGCACATTGCTTTAGCCTCCTGGTTAATCATTTCACCCCTTTTTATCATTTTTGCAACTTTTGGTTAACCATTTCCCCCAGCTTCTGGTTAACCATTTCCCCTTTGGGACTTAGTCTCTGAGCATTCTTTTGGGATTCTGGTTAATCATTTGCCAATTTTTTTAAAATGTTGCCACTTTTGTTTAATGCTTTCTGGTCAACCTTTCCCTCTTTCAGACTTCACCGCGGCACATTGCTTCAGCCTCCTGGTTAATCATTTCACCCCTTTTAATCATTTTTGCAACTTTTGGTTAACCATATCCCCCAGCTTCTGGTTAACCATTTCCCCTTTGGGACTTAGTCTCTGAGCATTCTTTTGGGATTCTGGTTAATCATTTGCCAATTTTTTTAAAATGTTGCCACTTTTGTTTAATGCTTTCCCTGCTTTCTGGTCAACCTTTTCCCCTTTAGGACTTCACCGCGGCACATTGCTTCAGCCTCCTGGTTAATCATTTCACCCCTTTTAATCATTTTTGCAACTTTTGGTTAACCATTTCCCCCAGCTTCTGGTTAACCATTTCCCCTTTGGGACTTGGTCTCTGAGCATTCTTTTGGGATTCTGGTTAACCATTTGCCAATTTTTAAAAAATGTTGCCACTTTTGTTTAATACTTTCTGGTCAACCTTTCCCTCTTTCAGACTTCACCGCGGCACATTGCTTCAGCCTCCTGGTTAATCATTTCACCCCTTTTAATCATTTTTGCAACTTTTGGTTAACCATTTCCCCCAGCTTCTGGTTAACCATTTCCCCTTTGGGACTTAGTCTCTGAGCATTCTTTTGGGATTCTGGTTAATCATTTGCCACTTTTTAAAAAATGTTGCCACTTTTGTTTAATGCTTTCTGGTCAACCTTTCCCTCTTTCAGACTTCACCGCGGCACATTGCTTTAGCCTCCTGGTTAATCATTTCACCCCTTTTAATCATTTTTGCAACTTTTGGTTAACCATTTCCCCCAGCTTCTGGTTAACCATTTCCCCTTTGGGACTTAGTCTCTGAGCATTCTTTTGGGATTCTGGTTAACCATTTGCCAATTTTTAAAAAATGTTGCCACTTTTGTTTAATGCTTTCTGGTCAACCTTTCCCTCTTTCAGACTTCACCGCGGCACATTGCTTCAGCCTCCTGGTTAATCATTTCACCCCTTTTAATCATTTTTGCAACTTTTGGTTAACCATTTCCCCCAGCTTCTGATTAACCATTTCCCCTTTGGGACTTAGTCTCTGAGCATTCTTTTGGGATTCTGGTTAATCATTTGCCAATTTTTAAAAAATGTTGCCACTTTTGTTTAATGCTTTCTGGTCAACCTTTCCCTCTTTCAGACTTCACCGCGGCACATTGCTTTAGCCTCCTGGTTAATCATTTCACCCCTTTTAATCATTTTTGCAACTTTTGGTTAACCATTTCCCCCAGCTTCTGGTTAACCATTTCCCCTTTGGGACTTAGTCTCTGAGCATTCTTTTGGGATTCTGGTTAATCATTTGCCAATTTTTTAAAAATGTTGCCACTTTTGTTTAATGCTTTCTGGTCAACCTTTCCCTCTTTCAGACTTCACCGCGGCACATTGCTTTCGCCTCCTGGTTAATCATTTCACCCCTTTTAATCATTTTTGCAACTTTTGGTTAACCATTTCCCCCAGCTTCTGGTTAACCATTTCCCCTTTGGGACTTAGTCTCTGAGCATTCTTTTGGGATTCTGGTTAACCATTTGCCAATTTTTAAAAAATGTTGCCACTTTTGTTTAATGCTTTCTGGTCAACCTTTCCCTCTTTCAGACTTCACCGCGGCACATTGCTTTAGCCTCCTGGTTAATCATTTCACCCCTTTTTATCATTTTTGCAACTTTTGGTTAATCATTTCCCCCAGCTTCTGGTTAACCATTTCCCCTTTGGGACTTAGTCTCTGAGCATTCTTTTGGGATTCTGGTTAATCATTTGCCAATTTTTTTAAAATGTTGCCACTTTTGTTTAATGCTTTCTGGTCAACCTTTCCCTCTTTCAGACTTCACCGCGGCACATTGCTTCAGCCTCCTGGTTAATCATTTCACCCCTTTTAATCATTTTTGCAACTTTTGGTTAACCATATCCCCCAGCTTCTGGTTAACCATTTCCCCTTTGGGACTTAGTCTCTGAGCATTCTTTTGGGATTCTGGTTAATCATTTGCCAATTTTTTAAAAATGTTGCCACTTTTGTTTAATGCTTTCCCTGCTTTCTGGTCAACCTTTTCCCCTTTAGGACTTCACCGCGGCACATTGCTTCAGCCTCCTGGTTAATCATTTCACCCCTTTTAATCATTTTTGCAACTTTTGGTTAACCATTTCCCCCAGCTTCTGGTTAACCATTTCCCCTTTGGGACTTAGTCTCTGAGCATTCTTTTGGGATTCTGGTTAATCATTTGCCACTTTTTAAAAAATGTTGCCACTTTTGTTTAATGCTTTCTGGTCAACCTTTCCCTCTTTCAGACTTCACCGCGGCACATTGCTTTAGCCTCCTGGTTAATCATTTCACCCCTTTTAATCATTTTTGCAACTTTTGGTTAACCATTTCCCCCAGCTTCTGGTTAACCATTTCCCCTTTGGGACTTAGTCTCTGAGCATTCTTTTGGGATTCTGGTTAACCATTTGCCAATTTTTAAAAAATGTTGCCACTTTTGTTTAATGCTTTCTGGTCAACCTTTCCCTCTTTCAGACTTCACCGCGGCACATTGCTTCAGCCTCCTGGTTAATCATTTCACCCCTTTTAATCATTTTTGCAACTTTTGGTTAACCATTTCCCCCAGCTTCTGGTTAACCATTTCCCCTTTGGGACTTAGTCTCTGAGCATTCTTTTGGGATTCTGGTTAATCATTTGCCAATTTTTTAAAAATGTTGCCACTTTTGTTTAATGCTTTCTGGTCAACCTTTCCCTCTTTCAGACTTCACCGCGGCACATTGCTTTCGCCTCCTGGTTAATCATTTCACCCCTTTTAATCATTTTTGCAACTTTTGGTTAACCATTTCCCCCAGCTTCTGGTTAACCATTTCCCCTTTGGGACTTAGTCTCTGAGCATTCTTTTGGGATTCTGGTTAACCATTTGCCACTTTTTAAAAAATGTTGCCGCTTTTGTTTAATGCTTTCCCTGCTTTCTGGTCAACCTTTTCCCCTTTAGGACTTCACCGCGGCACATTGCTTTAGCCTCCTGGTTAATCATTTCACCCCTTTTAATCATTTTTGCAACTTTTGGTTAACCATTTCACCCAGCTTCTGGTTAACCATTTCCCCTTTGGGACTTGGTCTCTGAGCATTCTTTTGGGATTCTGGTTAATCATTTGCCACTTTTTTAAAAATGTTGCCGCTTTTGTTTAATGCTTTCCCTGCTTTGTGGTCAACCTTTTCCCCTTTAGGACTTCACCGCGGCACATTGCTTCAGCCTCCTGGTTAATCATTTCACCCCTTTTAATCATTTTTGCAACTTTTGGTTAACCATTTCCCCCAGCTTCTGGTTAACCATTTCCCCTTTGGGACTTAGTCTCTGAGCATTCTTTTGGGATTCTGGTTAATCATTTGCCAATTTTTTAAAAATGTTGCCACTTTTGTTTAATGCTTTCTGGTCAACCTTTCCCTCTTTCAGACTTCACCGCGGCACATTGCTTTAGCCTCCTGGTTAATCATTTCACCCCTTTTAATCATTTTTGCAACTTTTGGTTAACCATTTCCCCCAGCTTCTGGTTAACCATTTCCCCTTTGGGACTTAGTCTCTGAGCATTCTTTTGGGATTCTGGTTAACCATTTGCCACTTTTTAAAAAATGTTGCCGCTTTTGTTTAATGCTTTCCCTGCTTTCTGGTCAACCTTTTCCCCTTTAGGACTTCACCGCGGCACATTGCTTTAGCCTCCTGGTTAATCATTTCACCCCTTTTAATCATTTTTGCAACTTTTGGTTAACCATTTCCCCCAGCTTCTGGTTAACCATTTCCCCTTTGGGACTTAGTCTCTGAGCATTCTTTTGGGATTCTGGTTAATCATTTGCCACTTTTTAAAAAATGTTGCCACTTTTGTTTAATGCTTTCTGGTCAACCTTTCCCTCTTTCAGACTTCACCGCGGCACATTGCTTTAGCCTCCTGGTTAATCATTTCACCCCTTTTAATCATTTTTGCAACTTTTGGTTAACCATTTCCCCCAGCTTCTGGTTAACCATTTCCCCTTTGGGACTTAGTCTCTGAGCATTCTTTTGGGATTCTGGTTAATCATTTGCCAATTTTTTTAAAATGTTGCCACTTTTGTTTAATGCTTTCTGGTCAACCTTTCCCTCTTTCAGACTTCACCGCGGCACATTGCTTCAGCCTCCTGGTTAATCATTTCACCCCTTTTAATCATTTTTGCAACTTTTGGTTAACCATTTCACCCAGCTTCTGGTTAACCATTTCCCCTTTGGGACTTGGTCTCTGAGCATTCTTTTGGGATTCTGTTTAATCATTTGCCACTTTTTTAAAAATGTTGCCGCTTTTGTTTAATGCTTTCCCTGCTTTGTGGTCAACCTTTTCCCCTTTAGGACTTCACCGCGGCACATTGCTTCAGCCTCCTGGTTAATCATTTCACCCCTTTTAATCATTTTTGCAACTTTTGGTTAACCATTTCCCCCAGCTTCTGGTTAACCATTTCCCCTTTGGGACTTAGTCTCTGAGCATTCTTTTGGGATTCTGGTTAATCATTTGCCACTTTTTAAAAAATGTTGCCACTTTTGTTTAATGCTTTCTGGTCAACCTTTCCCTCTTTCAGACTTCACCGCGGCACATTGCTTTAGCCTCCTGGTTAATCATTTCACCCCTTTTAATCATTTTTGCAACTTTTGGTTAACCATTTCCCCCAGCTTCTGGTTAACCATTTCCCCTTTGGGACTTAGTCTCTGAGCATTCTTTTGGGATTCTGGTTAATCATTTGCCAATTTTTTTAAAATGTTGCCACTTTTGTTTAATGCTTTCTGGTCAACCTTTCCCTCTTTCAGACTTCACCGCGGCACATTGCTTCAGCCTCCTGGTTAATCATTTCACCCCTTTTAATCATTTTTGCAACTTTTGGTTAACCATTTCACCCAGCTTCTGGTTAACCATTTCCCCTTTGGGACTTGGTCTCTGAGCATTCTTTTGGGATTCTGGTTAATCATTTGCCACTTTTTTAAAAATGTTGCCGCTTTTGTTTAATGCTTTCCCTGCTTTGTGGTCAACCTTTTCCCCTTTAGGACTTCACCGCGGCACATTGCTTCAGCCTCCTGGTTAATCATTTCACCCCTTTTAATCATTTTTGCAACTTTTGGTTAACCATTTCCCCCAGCTTCTGGTTAACCATTTCCCCTTTGGGACTTAGTCTCTGAGCATTCTTTTGGGATTCTGGTTAATCATTTGCCAATTTTTTAAAAATGTTGCCACTTTTGTTTAATGCTTTCTGGTCAACCTTTCCCTCTTTCAGACTTCACCGCGGCACATTGCTTTCGCCTCCTGGTTAATCATTTCACCCCTTTTAATCATTTTTGCAACTTTTGGTTAACCATTTCCCCCAGCTTCTGGTTAACCATTTCCCCTTTGGGACTTAGTCTCTGAGCATTCTTTTGGGATTCTGGTTAACCATTTGCCACTTTTTAAAAAATGTTGCCGCTTTTGTTTAATGCTTTCCCTGCTTTCTGGTCAACCTTTTCCCCTTTAGGACTTCACCGCGGCACATTGCTTTAGCCTCCTGGTTAATCATTTCACCCCTTTTAATCATTTTTGCAACTTTTGGTTAACCATTTCACCCAGCTTCTGGTTAACCATTTCCCCTTTGGGACTTGGTCTCTGAGCATTCTTTTGGGATTCTGGTTAATCATTTGCCACTTTTTTAAAAATGTTGCCGCTTTTGTTTAATGCTTTCCCTGCTTTGTGGTCAACCTTTTCCCCTTTAGGACTTCACCGCGGCACATTGCTTCAGCCTCCTGGTTAATCATTTCACCCCTTTTAATCATTTTTGCAACTTTTGGTTAACCATTTCCCCCAGCTTCTGGTTAACCATTTCCCCTTTGGGACTTAGTCTCTGAGCATTCTTTTGGGATTCTGGTTAATCATTTGCCAATTTTTTAAAAATGTTGCCACTTTTGTTTAATGCTTTCTGGTCAACCTTTCCCTCTTTCAGACTTCACCGCGGCACATTGCTTTAGCCTCCTGGTTAATCATTTCACCCCTTTTAATCATTTTTGCAACTTTTGGTTAACCATTTCCCCCAGCTTCTGGTTAACCATTTCCCCTTTGGGACTTAGTCTCTGAGCATTCTTTTGGGATTCTGGTTAACCATTTGCCACTTTTTAAAAAATGTTGCCGCTTTTGTTTAATGCTTTCCCTGCTTTCTGGTCAACCTTTTCCCCTTTAGGACTTCACCGCGGCACATTGCTTTAGCCTCCTGGTTAATCATTTCACCCCTTTTAATCATTTTTGCAACTTTTGGTTAACCATTTCCCCCAGCTTCTGGTTAACCATTTCCCCTTTGGGACTTAGTCTCTGAGCATTCTTTTGGGATTCTGGTTAATCATTTGCCACTTTTTAAAAAATGTTGCCACTTTTGTTTAATGCTTTCTGGTCAACCTTTCCCTCTTTCAGACTTCACCGCGGCACATTGCTTTAGCCTCCTGGTTAATCATTTCACCCCTTTTAATCATTTTTGCAACTTTTGGTTAACCATTTCCCCCAGCTTCTGGTTAACCATTTCCCCTTTGGGACTTAGTCTCTGAGCATTCTTTTGGGATTCTGGTTAATCATTTGCCAATTTTTTTAAAATGTTGCCACTTTTGTTTAATGCTTTCTGGTCAACCTTTCCCTCTTTCAGACTTCACCGCGGCACATTGCTTCAGCCTCCTGGTTAATCATTTCACCCCTTTTAATCATTTTTGCAACTTTTGGTTAACCATTTCACCCAGCTTCTGGTTAACCATTTCCCCTTTGGGACTTGGTCTCTGAGCATTCTTTTGGGATTCTGGTTAATCATTTGCCACTTTTTTAAAAATGTTGCCGCTTTTGTTTAATGCTTTCCCTGCTTTGTGGTCAACCTTTTCCCCTTTAGGACTTCACCGCGGCACATTGCTTCAGCCTCCTGGTTAATCATTTCACCCCTTTTAATCATTTTTGCAACTTTTGGTTAACCATTTCCCCCAGCTTCTGGTTAACCATTTCCCCTTTGGGACTTAGTCTCTGAGCATTCTTTTGGGATTCTGGTTAATCATTTGCCACTTTTTAAAAAATGTTGCCACTTTTGTTTAATGCTTTCTGGTCAACCTTTCCCTCTTTCAGACTTCACCGCGGCACATTGCTTTAGCCTCCTGGTTAATCATTTCACCCCTTTTAATCATTTTTGCAACTTTTGGTTAACCATTTCCCCCAGCTTCTGGTTAACCATTTCCCCTTTGGGACTTAGTCTCTGAGCATTCTTTTGGGATTCTGGTTAATCATTTGCCAATTTTTTTAAAATGTTGCCACTTTTGTTTAATGCTTTCTGGTCAACCTTTCCCTCTTTCAGACTTCACCGCGGCACATTGCTTCAGCCTCCTGGTTAATCATTTCACCCCTTTTAATCATTTTTGCAACTTTTGGTTAACCATTTCACCCAGCTTCTGGTTAACCATTTCCCCTTTGGGACTTGGTCTCTGAGCATTCTTTTGGGATTCTGGTTAATCATTTGCCACTTTTTTAAAAATGTTGCCGCTTTTGTTTAATGCTTTCCCTGCTTTGTGGTCAACCTTTTCCCCTTTAGGACTTCACCGCGGCACATTGCTTCAGCCTCCTGGTTAATCATTTCACCCCTTTTAATCATTTTTGCAACTTTTGGTTAACCATTTCCCCCAGCTTCTGGTTAACCATTTCCCCTTTGGGACTTAGTCTCTGAGCATTCTTTTGGGATTCTGGTTAATCATTTGCCAATTTTTTAAAAATGTTGCCACTTTTGTTTAATGCTTTCTGGTCAACCTTTCCCTCTTTCAGACTTCACCGCGGCACATTGCTTTAGCCTCCTGGTTAATCATTTCACCCCTTTTAATCATTTTTGCAACTTTTGGTTAACCATTTCCCCCAGCTTCTGGTTAACCATTTCCCCTTTGGGACTTAGTCTCTGAGCATTCTTTTGGGATTCTGGTTAACCATTTGCCACTTTTTAAAAAATGTTGCCGCTTTTGTTTAATGCTTTGCCTGCTTTCTGGTCAACCTTTTCCCCTTTAGGACTTCACCGCGGCACATTGCTTTAGCCTCCTGGTTAATCATTTCACCCCTTTTAATCATTTTTGCAACTTTTGGTTAACCATTTCCCCCAGCTTCTGGTTAACCATTTCCCCTTTGGGACTTAGTCTCTGAGCATTCTTTTGGGATTCTGGTTAATCATTTGCCACTTTTTAAAAAATGTTGCCACTTTTGTTTAATGCTTTCTGGTCAACCTTTCCCTCTTTCAGACTTCACCGCGGCACATTGCTTTAGCCTCCTGGTTAATCATTTCACCCCTTTTCATCATTTTTGCAACTTTTGGTTAACCATTTCCCCCAGCTTCTGGTTAACCATTTCCCCTTTGGGACTTAGTCTCTGAGCATTCTTTTGGGATTCTGGTTAATCATTTGCCAATTTTTTTAAAATGTTGCCACTTTTGTTTAATGCTTTCTGTTCAACCTTTCCCTCTTTCAGACTTCACCGCGGCACATTGCTTCAGCCTCCTGGTTAATCATTTCACCCCTTTTAATCATTTTTGCAACTTTTGGTTAACCATTTCACCCAGCTTCTGGTTAACCATTTCCCCTTTGGGACTTGGTCTCTGAGCATTCTTTTGGGATTCTGGTTAATCATTTGCCACTTTTTTAAAAATGTTGCCGCTTTTGTTTAATGCTTTCCCTGCTTTGTGGTCAACCTTTTCCCCTTTAGGACTTCACCGCGGCACATTGCTTCAGCCTCCTGGTTAATCATTTCACCCCTTTTTATCATTTTTGCAACTTTTGGTTAACCATTTCCCCCAGCTTCTGGTTAACCATTTCCCCTTTGGGACTTAGTCTCTGAGCATTCTTTTGGGATTCTGGTTAATCATTTGCCAATTTTTTAAAAATGTTGCCACTTTTGTTTAATGCTTTCTGGTCAACCTTTCCCTCTTTCAGACTTCACCGCGGCACATTGCTTTAGCCTCCTGGTTAATCATTTCACCCCTTTTAATCATTTTTGCAACTTTTGGTTAACCATTTCCCCCAGCTTCTGGTTAACCATTTCCCCTTTGGGACTTAGTCTCTGAGCATTCTTTTGGGATTCTGGTTAACCATTTGCCACTTTTTAAAAAATGTTGCCGCTTTTGTTTAATGCTTTCCCTGCTTTCTGGTCAACCTTTTCCCCTTTAGGACTTCACCGCGGCACATTGCTTTAGCCTCCTGGTTAATCATTTCACCCCTTTTAATCATTTTTGCAACTTTTGGTTAACCATTTCACCCAGCTTCTGGTTAACCATTTCCCCTTTGGGACTTAGTCTCTGAGCATTCTTTTGGGATTCTGGTTAATCATTTGCCAATTTTTAAAAAATGTTGCCACTTTTGTTTAATGCTTTCTGGTCAACCTTTCCCTCTTTCAGACTTCACCGCGGCACATTGCTTTAGCCTCCTGGTTAATCATTTCACCTCTTTTAATCATTTTTGCAACTTTTGGTTAACCATTTCCCCCAGCTTCTGGTTAACCATTTCCCCTTTGGGACTTAGTCTCTGAGCATTCTTTTGGGATTCTGGTTAATCATTTGCCAATTTTTTTAAAATGTTGCCACTTTTGTTTAATGCTTTCTGGTCAACCTTTCCCTCTTTCAGACTTCACCGCGGCACATTGCTTCAGCCTCCTGGTTAATCATTTCACCCCTTTTAATCATTTTTGCAACTTTTGGTTAACCATTTCCCCCAGCTTCTGGTTAACCATTTCCCCTTTGGGACTTAGTCTCTGAGCATTCTTTTGGGATTCTGGTTAACCATTTGCCACTTTTTAAAAAATGTTGCCGCTTTTGTTTAATGCTTTCCCTGCTTTCTGGTCAACCTTTTCCCCTTTAGGACTTCACCGCGGCACATTGCTTTAGCCTCCTGGTTAATCATTTCACCCCTTTTAATCATTTTTGCAACTTTTGGTTAACCATTTCACCCAGCTTCTGGTTAACCATTTCCCCTTTGGGACTTAGTCTCTGAGCATTCTTTTGGGATTCTGGTTAATCATTTGCCAATTTTTAAAAAATGTTGCCACTTTTGTTTAATGCTTTCTGGTCAACCTTTCCCTCTTTCAGACTTCACCGCGGCACATTGCTTTAGCCTCCTGGTTAATCATTTCACCCCTTTTAATCATTTTTGCAACTTTTGGTTAACCATTTCCCCCAGCTTCTGGTTAACCATTTCCCCTTTGGGACTTAGTCTCTGAGCATTCTTTTGGGATTCTGGTTAATCATTTGCCAATTTTTTAAAAATGTTGCCACTTTTGTTTAATGCTTTCTGGTCAACCTTTCCCTCTTTCAGACTTCACCGCGGCACATTGCTTCAGCCTCCTGGTTAATCATTTCACCCCTTTTAATCATTTTTGCAACTTTTGGTTAACCATTTCACCCAGCTTCTGGTTAACCATTTCCCCTTTGGGACTTGGTCTCTGAGCATTCTTTTGGGATTCTGGTTAATCATTTGCCACTTTTTTAAAAATGTTGCCGCTTTTGTTTAATGCTTTCCCTGCTTTGTGGTCAACCTTTTCCCCTTTAGGACTTCACCGCGGCACATTGCTTCAGCCTCCTGGTTAATCATTTCACCCCTTTTAATCATTTTTGCAACTTTTGGTTAACCATTTCCCCCAGCTTCTGGTTAACCATTTCCCCTTTGGGACTTAGTCTCTGAGCATTCTTTTGGGATTCTGGTTAATCATTTGCCAATTTTTTAAAAATGTTGCCACTTTTGTTTAATGCTTTCTGGTCAACCTTTCCCTCTTTCAGACTTCACCGCGGCACATTGCTTTAGCCTCCTGGTTAATCATTTCACCCCTTTTAATCATTTTTGCAACTTTTGGTTAACCATTTCCCCCAGCTTCTGGTTAACCATTTCCCCTTTGGGACTTAGTCTCTGAGCATTCTTTTGGGATTCTGGTTAACCATTTGCCACTTTTTAAAAAATGTTGCCGCTTTTGTTTAATGCTTTCCCTGCTTTCTGGTCAACCTTTTCCCCTTTAGGACTTCACCGCGGCACATTGCTTTAGCCTCCTGGTTAATCATTTCACCCCTTTTAATCATTTTTGCAACTTTTGGTTAACCATTTCACCCAGCTTCTGGTTAACCATTTCCCCTTTGGGACTTAGTCTCTGAGCATTCTTTTGGGATTCTGGTTAATCATTTGCCAATTTTTAAAAAATGTTGCCACTTTTGTTTAATGCTTTCTGGTCAACCTTTCCCTCTTTCAGACTTCACCACGGCACATTGCTTTAGCCTCCTGGTTAATCATTTCACCCCTTTTAATCATTTTTGCAACTTTTGGTTAACCATTTCACCCAGCTTCTGGTTAACCATTTCCCCTTTGGGACTTAGTCTCTGAGCATTCTTTTGGGATTCTGGTTAATCATTTGCCAATTTTTTTAAAATGTTGCCACTTTTGTTTAATGCTTTCTGGTCAACCTTTCCCTCTTTCAGACTTCACCGCGGCACATTGCTTCAGCCTCCTGGTTAATCATTTCACCCCTTTTAATCATTTTTGCAACTTTTGGTTAACCATTTCCCCCAGCTTCTGGTTAACCATTTCCCCTTTGGGACTTCGTCTCTGAGCATTCTTTTGGGATTCTGGTTAATCATTTGCCACTTTTTAAAAAATGTTGCGGCTTTTGTTTAATCGTTTCCCTGATATGTGGTCAACCTTTTCCCCTTTCAGACTTCATCGCCGTGCATTGTTGTCGACTTCTGGTTAATCATTTTTCCCCTTTAAATCTTTTTTTGCCACTTTTGGTTAACCATTTCACCCAGCTTCTGGTTAACCATTTGCCCCATTATACTGAATTTTTCCGCTTTGGTTTAATCATTTCCCTGCTTTCTTGTCAACCTTTTCCCCTTTAGGACTTCGCCGCCGAACATTGCTTTCGCCTCCTGCTTAATCATTTCACCCCTTTTAATCTTCTTTGCAACTTTTGGTTAACCATTTCACCCAGCTTCTGGTTAACCATTTCCCCTTTGGGACTTAGTCTCTGAGCATTCTTTTGGGATTCTGGTTAACCATTTGCCACTTTTTAAAAAATGTTGCCGCTTTTGTTTAATCGTTTCCCTGCTATGTGGTCAACCTTTTCCCCTTTCAGACTTCATCGCCGCGCATTGTTGTCGACTTCTGGTTAATCATTTTTCCCCTTTAAATCTTTTTTTGCCACTTTTGGTTCACCTTTTCACCCAGCTTCTGGTTAACCATTTGCCCCATTTTACTGATTTTTTCCGCTTTGGTTTAATCATTTCCCTGCTTTCTTGTCAACCTTTTCCCCTTTTGGACTTTGCCGCCGCACTTTGCTTTCGCCTTCTGGTTAAACATTTCTCCCCTTTTAATCCTTTTTCCCACTTTTGGTTCACCATTTCCCCCAGCTTCTGGTTAACCATTTCCCCTTTGGGACTTAGTCTCTGAGCATTCTTTTGGGATTCTGGTTAATCATTTGCCACTTTTTAAAAAATTTTGCCGCTTTTGTTTAATCGTTTCCCTGCTATGTGGTCAACCTTTTCCCCTTTCAGACTTCATCGCCGCGCATTGTTGTCGACTTCTGGTTAATCATTTTTCCCCTTTAAATCTTTTTTTGCCACTTTTGGTTAACCATTTCACCCAGCTTCTGGTTAACCATTTGCCCCATTTTACTGAATTTTTCCGCTTTGGTTTAATCATTTCCCTGCTTTCTTGTCAACCTTTTCCCCTTTTGGACTTCGCCGCTGCACTTTGCTTTCGCCTTCTGGTTAAACATTTCTCCCCTTTTAATCCTTTTTCCCACTTTTGGTTCACCATTTCCCCCAGCTTCTGGTTAAGCATTTGCCCCTTTGGGACTTAAGTCTCTGAGCATTCTTTTGGGATTCTGGTTAACCATTTGCCACTTTTTAAAAAATGTTGCCGCTTTTGTTTAATCGTTTCCCTGCTTTCCGGTCAACCTTTTCCCCTTACGACTTCGCCGCCGCACTTTGCTTTCGCCTTCTGGTTAATCATTTCACCCCTTTTAATCCTTTTTCCCACTTTTGGTTAAACAGTTCACCCAGCTTCTGGTTAACCATTTCCCCCTTTTGACTTAAGTCTCTGAGCATTATTTTGGGATTCTGGTTCACCATTTGTCCCTTTTTTAAAAATGTTGCTGCTTTTGTTTAATGCTTTCCCTGCTTTGCGGTCCACCTTTCCCTCTTTCCGACTTCATCGCCGCACCTTGTTTACGACATCTGGTTAAACATTTCTCCCCTTTTAATCCTTTTTCCCACTTTGGATTAAGCAGTTCACCCTGCTTCTGGTTAACCATTTGCCCCTTTTTTACTGAATTTTTCCGCTTTGGTTTAATCATTTCCCTGCTTTCTTGTCAAACTTTTCCCCTTTAGGACTTCGCCGCCGCACTTTGCTTTCGCCTTCTGATTAATCATTTCACAACATTTTAATCCTTTTTCCCACTTTTGGTTAAACAGTTCACCCAGCTTCTGGTTAACCATTTGCCCCTTTGGGACTTAAGTCTCTGAGCATTCTTTTGTGATTCTGGTTCACCATTTGTCCCTTTTTAAAAGATATTGCTGCTTCTGTTTAATCCTTTCCCTGCTTTGCGGTCAACCTTTTCCTCTTTCAGACTTCATCGCCGCGCATTGTTTTCGACATCTGGTTCAACATTTCTCCCCTTTTAATCCTCTTTCCCACTTTTGGTTAAGCAGTTCTCCCAACTTCTGGTTAACCATTTGCCCCTTTTTACTGAATTTTTCTGCTTTTGTTTAATCATTTCCCTGCTTTCCGGTCAACCTTTCCCTCTTTCAGACTTAATCGCCGCACATTGTTGTCGACTTCTGGTTGATCAGTTCACCCCTTTTTTATCCTTTTTCCCACTTTGGGTTAAGCAGTTCACCCAGCTACTGGTTAACCATTTCCCCTTTGGCACTTAAGTCTCTGAGCATTCTTTTGGGATTCTGGTAAACCATTTGTCCCTTTTTAAAAAATGCTGCTGCTTTTGTTTAATGCTTGCCCTGCTTTGCGGTCGATCATTTCACCCCTTTTAATCCATTTTTGCCACTTTGGGTTAAACAGTTCACACAACTTCTGGTTCACCATTTCACATTTCGGAACTTTTATTCCCACCATTACTTTGGGCTTCTGGTTCATCATTTCACGCTGTTTTACAAATCTTTGCCGCTTCACTTTTAATCCACAAACCGGGGCTCGCTTTCGGGTGGGGGGGGGTGGGGGTGGGGGGTAGCGGGTTTGGGCCGGGCACTCGACATCCCGGTGTGCGACCGGGTTCGTTCTGGTACCGCTCGGTGCCCCTCGTCCTGCTCTTGCCGCGGAAGCAAACCAGACGACCGTCGGTCTCACGCCCGAGGGGAGAGGAGGCGGAAAGCGGTTTGCAGCCTTTCGCTGTACCTCCGGCGGGCAGCGCCGCACCTCCGAGTGCTCGGTACCGTTCGCTGCGCCTCGTCCGGCCGCACGCAGCGAGCCAAACCCGGAGGAAATCGGCCTGTGCCTTCTCGAGATATGGGCCTCCGGGTGGGACGGACAAACCGGGGCCCCGAGCTCGCTTTCGGCGGCCCGGCACTCGACTTCCCGGTGTCCGAACGTGATCCTTCCGGTACCCTTCGGTGCCCCTTGCCCGACTCTAGCTCCCGTGCTGAAGCGGAGTCGGTCGGCCTGACGGCCGCCGAGTTAGCCAGCGGAAAGCGGTGCGCAGCCTTTCGCTTGCAGCTCCGGCGGGCAGCGCCGCACCTCCGGCTGCTCAGTGCCGTCCGCTGCTCCCCTTCCGGCTGCACGCAGCGAACCATACCCGGAGGAAATCGGCCTCGGCCTTCCGGAGATATGGGCCTGCGAGTGGGACCAATAAATCGGTGCACATTTCCGGCTCGGTTTCCGGCCTCGGCACTATCAGTTCACGCCGTCCGACCGACGTCGTTCTGGCACGGTTCCGTTGCTCCTTGATCCGGTCCAGCCACGGTAATCAGCCGAAGATGGTGGGGGGGACACATTGCCCGCCGAGTTAGCCGGAGGAAATCGGCCTCGGACTTCCTCAGATATCAGCCTCCGGGTGGGACAGACAAACCGGGGACCTGAGCACGCTTTCGGCGGCCCGCTGGTCGACTTCCCGGTGTGCGACCGGGTTCGTTCCGGTACCGTTCGCTGCCCCTCGTCCTGCTCTAGCCGCGGAAACAAACCCGACGACCGTCGGTCTCACGCCCGCGGAGGGAGGTGGCGGAAAGTGGTTTGCAGCCTTTCGCTGTACCTCCGGC
>NW_027139860.1:47500-52500 GCF_035084215.1 Heptranchias perlo
CCCCGGAACCGGCTGGCAATTGGCGAATCAGCGGGACGAATTTGAATTCGTGACTGACTCTCTGACACCGAATCGCCGCAAACGCGTTTCGATTTTTCGGCTTCGGTACCTCCCATCAGACTTTGACTGGCCATATCTCCGGACTCACGTGTCGCAGCCGGGACCTTCAGGTACCGTTCGACGCGTCTACCCCTGCCCCGTCGAATGGCGCCCCTCGCGGTGTGGTCCGATTTCCGCATTTTGGTCAGATTTGCCTCCAAAATTTTCAGATTGAGTTGACGAATGCCCCCTACGGGGTAACCTCTTGCCCTTTCGGACCTGGTCCCTGTGACTTAATTTCCGCCTTTTGCTCAATCGTTTCCCCATTTATAATTAATTTTAAAAATCGGGTTACTCAGTTCTGGTTTACCAGTTCCCTCTTCGGACTTCGTTTTTGGTTAATCATTTCCGGTTCACCAGTTCCCGTTTTGGACTTAGTCTCTGCGGGCCGTTTCTCATCTTTTGGTTCATCAGTTCCCCTCTTTTAATAATTTTTTGGCTGCTTTCGTTTGATCATTTCCCTGCCTTCTGGGTAACTTTTCCCCCTTAGGACTTCATCGCCGCACATTGTTTTCGACTTCTGGTTGATCATTTCACCCCTTTTAATCATTTTTGCAACTTTTGGTTAACCATTTCCCCCAGCTTCTGGTTAACCATTTCCCCTTTGGGACTTAGTCTCTGAGCATTCTTTTGGGATTCTGGTTAATCATTTGCCAATTTTTAAAAAATGTTGCCACTTTTGTTTAATGCTTTCTGGTCAACCTTTCCCTCTTTCAGACTTCACCGCGGCACATTGCTTTAGCCTCCTGGTTAATCATTTCACCCCTTTTAATCATTTTTGCAACTTTTGGTTAACCATTTCCCCCAGCTTCTGGTTAACCATTTCCCCTTTGGGACTTAGTCTCTGAGCATTCTTTTGGGATTCTGGTTAATCATTTGCCACTTTTTTAAAAATGTTGCCGCTTTTGTTTAATCGTTTCCCTGCTATGTGGTCAACCTTTTCCCCTTTCAGACTTCATCGCCGCGCATTGTTGTCGACTTCTGGTTAATCATTTTTCCCCTTTAAATCTTTTTTTGCCACTTTCGGTTAACCATTTCACCCAGCTTCTGGTTAACCATTTGCCCCATTATACTGAATTTTTCCGCTTTGGTTTAATCATTTCCCTGCTTTCTTGTCAACCTTTTCCCCTTTTGGACTTCGCCGCCGCACTTTGCTTTTGCCTTCTGGTTAAACATTTCTCCCCTTTTAATCCTTTTTCCCACTTTTGGTTCACCAGTTCACCCAGCTTCTGGTTAACCATTTCCCCTTTGGGACTTAAGTCTCTGAGCATTCTTTTGGGATTCTGGTTAACCATTTGCCACTTTTTTAAAAATGTTGCCGCTTTTGTTTAATGCTTTCCCTGCTTTCTGGTCAACCTTTTCCCCTTACGACTTCGCCGCCGCACTTTGCTTTCGCCTTCTGGTTAATCATTTCACCCCTTTTAATCCTTTTTCCCACTTTGGGTTGGACAGTTCACCCAGCTACTGGTTAACCATTTCCCCTTTGGGACTTAAGTCTCTGAGCATTCTTTTGTGATTCTGGTTCACCATTTGTCCCTTTTTAAAAGATATTGCTGCTTTTGATTAAACCTTTCCCTGCTTTGCGGTCGACCTATTCCTCTTTCAGACTTCATCGCCGCACCTTGTTTTCGACATCTGGTTCAACATTTCTCCCCTTTTAATCCTTTTTCCCACTTTTGGTTAAGCAGTTCACCCAGCTTCTGGTTCACCATTTGCCCCTTTTTACTGAATTTTTCTGCTTTTGTTTAATCATTTCCCTGCTTTGCGGTCGACCTATTCCTCTTTCAGACTTCATCGCCGCGCATTGTTTTCGACATCTGGTTCAACATTTCTCCCCTTTTAATCCTCTTTCCCACTTTTGGTTAAGCAGTTCACCCAACTTCTGGTTAACCATTTGCCCCTTCTTACTGAATTTTTCTGCTTTTGTTTAATCATTTCCCTGCTTTATGGTCAACCTTTTCCCCTTTAGGACTTCGCCGCCGCACTTTGCTTTCGCCTTCTGGTTAATCATTTCACAACATTTTAATCCTTTTTCCCACTTTTGGTTAAACAGTTCACCCAGCTTCTGGTTAACCATTTGCCCCTTTGGGACTTAAGTCTCTGAGCATTCTTTTGGGATTCTGGTTCACCATTTGTCCCTTTTTAAAAGATATTGCTGCTTCTGTTTAATCCTTTCCCTGCTTTGCGGTCAACCTTTTCCTCTTTCAGACTTCATCGCCGCGCATTGTTTTCGACATCTGGTTCAACATTTCTCCCCTTTTAATCCTCTTTCCCACTTTTGGTTAAGCAGTTCACCCAACTTCTGGTTCACCACTTGCCCCTTTTTACTGAATTTTTCTGCTTTTGTTTAATCATTTCCCTGCTTTCCGGTCAACCTTTCCCTCTTTCAGACTTAATCGCCGCACATTGTTGTCGACTTCTGGTTGATCAGTTCACCCCTTTTTTATCCTTTTTCCCACTTTGGGTTAAGCAGTTCACCCAGCTTCTGGTTAACCATTTGCCCCTTTGGCACTTAAGTCTCTGAGCATTCTTTTGGGATTCTGGTAAACCATTTGTCCCTTTTTAAAAAATGCTGCTGCTTTTGTTTAATGCTTGCCCTGCTTTGCGGTCGATCATTTCACCCCTTTTAATCCATTTTTGCCACTTTGGGTTAAACAGTTCACACAACTTCTGGTTCACCATTTCACATTTCGGAACTTTTATTCCCACCATTACTTTGGGCTTCTGGTTCATCATTTCACGCTGTTTTACAAATCTTTGCCGCTTCACTTTTAATCCACAAACCGTGGCTCGCTTTCGGGTGGGGGGGGGGTAGCGGGTTTGGGCCGGGCACTCGACATCCCGGTGTGCGACCGGGTTCGTTCTGGTACCGCTCGGTGCCCCTCGTCCTGCTCTTGCCGCGGAAGCAAACCAGACGACCGTCGGTCTCACGCCCGAGGGGAGAGGAGGCGGAAAGCGGTTTGCAGCCTTTCGCTGTACCTCCGGCGGGCAGCGCCGCACCTCCGAGTGCTCGGTACCGTTCGCTGCACCTCGTCCGGCCGCACGCAGCGAGCCAAACCCGGAGGAAATCGGCCTGTGCCTTCTCGAGATATGGGCCTCCGGGTGGGACGGACAAACCGGGGCCCCGAGCTCGCTTTCGGCGGCCCGGCACTCGACTTCCCGGTGTCCGAACGTGATCCTTCCGGTACCCTTCGGTGCCCCTTGCCCGACTCTAGCTCCCGTGCTGAAGCGGAGTCGGTCGGCCTGACGGCCTGCCGAGTTAACCAGCGGAAAGCGGTGCGCAGCCTTTCGCTTGCAGCTCCGGCGGGCAGCGCCGCACCTCCGGCTGCTCAGTGCCGTCCGCTGCTCCCCTTCCGGCTGCACGCAGCGAACCATACCCGGAGGAAATCGGCCTCGGCCTTCCGGAGATATGGGCCTGCGAGTGGGACCAATAAATCGGTGCACATTTCCGGCTCGGTTTCCGGCCTCGGCACTATCAGTTCACGCCGTCCGACCGACGTCGTTCTGGCACGGTTCCGTTGCTCCTTGATCCGGTCCAGCCACGGTAATCAGCCGAAGATGGTGGGGGGGACACATTGCCCGCCGAGTTAGCCGGAGGAAATCGGCCTCGGACTTCCTCAGATATCAGCCTCCGGGTGGGACAGACAAACCGGGGACCCGAGCACGCTTTCGGCGGCCCGCTGGTCGACTTCCCGGTGTGCGACCGGGTTCGTTCCGGTACCGTTCGCTGCCCCTCGTCCTGCTCTAGCCGCGGAAACAAACCCGACGACCGTCGGTCTCACGCCCGCGGAGGGAGGTGGCGGAAAGTGGTTTGCAGCCTTTCGCTGTACCTCCGGCGGGCAGCGCCCGACCTCCGAGTGCTCGGTACCGTCCGCTGCGCCTGGTCCGGCCGCACACAACGAGCCATACCCGGTGGAAATCGGCCTGTGCCTTCCAGAGATATGGGCCTCCGGGTGGGACGGACAAACCGGGGCCCCGTGCTCGCTTTCGGCGGCCCGCTAGTCGACTTCCCGGTGTGCGACCGGGTTCCTTCCGGTACCGTTCGCTGCCCCTCGTCCTGCTCTAGCCGCGGAAACAAACCCGACGACCGTCGGTCTCACGCCCGCGGAGGGAGGCGGCGGAAAGTGGTTTGCAGCCTTTCGCTGTACCTCCGGCGGGCAGCGCCCGACCTCCGAGTGCTCGGTACCGTCCGCTGCGCCTGGTCCGGCCGCACACAACGAGCCATACCCGGTGGAAATCGGCCTGTGTCTTCCGGAGATATGGGCCTCCGGGTGGGACGGACAAACCGGGGCCCCGAGCGGTGGCACCCTGCTCGCTTTCGGCGGCCCGGCACTCGACTTCCCGGTGTGCGAACGTCATCGTTCCGGTACCCTTCGGTGCCCCTTGCCCCACTCTAGCTCCGGTGCTAAAGCGGAGTCGGTCGGTCTCACGGACGCCGAGTTAGCAGGCGGAAAGCGGTGCGCAGCCTTTCGCTGTCACTCCGGCGGGCAGCACCGCACCTCCGAGTGCTCGGTACCGAACGCTGCGCCGCCTCCTGCCGCACGCAACGAGCCATACCCGCAGGAAATCGGCCTCGGCGTTCCGGAGTTATCCGCCTCCGAGTGGGCCTGACCAAGCGGGGTGAACTGGAAATCATTAACCAACGTACTTCCATGTTTTCACCCGCAGAGGGCAGCACTCTCTTCTCCGTTTTAAACTGGGCCGACCCGGCTCCGTTTCGAGACCCGGCACTCGACTTCCCGGTGTGCGACCGGGTTCGTTCCGGTACCGTTCGCTGCCCCTCGTCCTGCTCTAGCCGCGGAACTAAACCCGACGACCGTCGGTCTCACGCCCGCGGAGGGAGGCGGCGGAAAGTGGTTTGCAGCCTTTCGCTGTACCTCCGGCGGGCAGCGCCCGACCTC
>NW_027139860.1:65000-75000 GCF_035084215.1 Heptranchias perlo
GTCTCCGCTTTGAAATTGAGAGCCTTTTGCCAAGTGTCACTTTTTCAGGCACTCTTAAAGTGCACCTGGGCTGTCAGAGAAAGCTCTGAAAATCGTGTTCTCGAAAATCTCCGGGTACCCGACCAATCCCTAGGTGCCCGAATGACAAGTGTCAATTCGGCAGGACGGCCTCCCACCTCCGGCCGCAGATGCGTCACTAAATCCCCGCAACGGGGGCTTTCTCATTTCGGCATAGGGGCTTCCGCGGCCAACTCATTAACCTGTGCTCGGACTTTTTGTGCCACAAGTGCAAGGGACCGTTTGCCGGCAGCTACTCGCACCCCCCCGCCCAGGGGGGGAATCCTCTGACCGGAGATCCGAAACGCCGGCCGAATCCATCCCCGTCGGACTTCCGAAGGGGTTCCCTCGACCGACTGACTTCCGAACTCCTTTCTGGGCTTAAACGGGTGGAATTCGGACCCTCTCGCAAGGGAGCCGAAGCCCGCCAGCCCCGGGAGGCCTCGGGGCCGCCGTTTTCAAGCCCGACCAAAAAACCCGAAAAATGGGGAAAAATGGGAAAAATTCCCACTCCCAAAAGGCTTAAAAGTCGGTTGGGCGGCAGCCCGGGTCGGTCTCTGCAGACCTGGAGGCGCTAGACACAAGTCTGGTAAACAGGCTAAGTCTCGACATGCCACCTCTTACTATCCTGCAGGTACCCCGCCAATCCCCCCGGAACCGGCTGGCAATTGGCGAATCAGCGGGACGAATTTGAATTCGTGACTGACTCTCTGACACCGAATCGCCGCAAACGCGTTTCGATTTTTCGGCTTCGGTACCTCCCATCAGACTTTGACTGGCCATATCTCCGGACTCACGTGTCGCAGCCGGGACCTTCAGGTACCGTTCGACGCGTCTACCCCTGCCCCGTCGAATGGCGCCCCTCGCGGTGTGGTCCGATTTCCGCATTTTGGTCAGATTTGCCTCCAAAATTTTCAGATTGAGTTGACGAATGCCCCCTACGGGGTAACCTCTTGCCCTTTCGGACCTGGTCCCTGTGACTTAATTTCCGCCTTTTGCTCAATCGTTTCCCCATTTATAATTAATTTTAAAAATCGGGTTACTCAGTTCTGGTTTACCAGTTCCCTCTTCGGACTTCGTTTTTGGTTAATCATTTCCGGTTCACCAGTTCCCGTTTTGGACTTAGTCTCTGCGGGCCGTTTCTCATCTTTTGGTTCATCAGTTCCCCTCTTTTAATAATTTTTTGGCTGCTTTCGTTTGATCATTTCCCTGCCTTCTGGGTAACTTTTCCCCCTTAGGACTTCATCGCCGCACATTGTTTTCGACTTCTGGTTGATCATTTCACCCCTTTTAATCATTTTTGCAACTTTTGGTTAACCATTTCCCCCAGCTTCTGGTTAACCATTTCCCCTTTGGGACTTAGTCTCTGAGCATTCTTTTGGGATTCTGGTTAATCATTTGCCAATTTTTAAAAAATGTTGCCACTTTTGTTTAATGCTTTCTGGTCAACCTTTCCCTCTTTCAGACTTCACCGCGGCACATTGCTTTAGCCTCCTGGTTAATCATTTCACCCCTTTTAATCATTTTTGCAACTTTTGGTTAACCATTTCACCCAGCTTCTGGTTAACCATTTCCCCTTTGGGACTTAGTCTCTGAGCATTCTTTTGGGATTCTGGTTAATCATTTGCCAATTTTTTAAAAATGTTGCCACTTTTGTTTAATGCTTTCTGGTCAACCTTTCCCTCTTTCAGACTTCACCGCGGCACATTGCTTTCGCCTCCTGGTTAATCATTTCACCCCTTTTAATCATTTTTGCAACTTTTGGTTAACCATTTCCCCCAGCTTCTGGTTAACCATTTCCCCTTTGGGACTTAGTCTCTGAGCATTCTTTTGGGATTCTGGTTAACCATTTGCCAATTTTTAAAAAATGTTGCCACTTTTGTTTAATGCTTTCTGGTCAACCTTTCCCTCTTTCAGACTTCACCGCGGCACATTGCTTTAGCCTCCTGGTTAATCATTTCACCCCTTTTTATCATTTTTGCAACTTTTGGTTAACCATTTCCCCCAGCTTCTGGTTAACCATTTCCCCTTTGGGACTTAGTCTCTGAGCATTCTTTTGGGATTCTGGTTAATCATTTGCCAATTTTTTTAAAATGTTGCCACTTTTGTTTAATGCTTTCTGGTCAACCTTTCCCTCTTTCAGACTTCACCGCGGCACATTGCTTCAGCCTCCTGGTTAATCATTTCACCCCTTTTAATCATTTTTGCAACTTTTGGTTAACCATATCCCCCAGCTTCTGGTTAACCATTTCCCCTTTGGGACTTAGTCTCTGAGCATTCTTTTGGGATTCTGGTTAATCATTTGCCAATTTTTTAAAAATGTTGCCACTTTTGTTTAATGCTTTCCCTGCTTTCTGGTCAACCTTTTCCCCTTTAGGACTTCACCGCGGCACATTGCTTCAGCCTCCTGGTTAATCATTTCACCCCTTTTAATCATTTTTGCAACTTTTGGTTAACCATTTCCCCCAGCTTCTGGTTAACCATTTCCCCTTTGGGACTTAGTCTCTGAGCATTCTTTTGGGATTCTGGTTAACCATTTGCCAATTTTTAAAAAATGTTGCCACTTTTGTTTAATGCTTTCTGGTCAACCTTTCCCTCTTTCAGACTTCACCGCGGCACATTGCTTCAGCCTCCTGGTTAATCATTTCACCCCTTTTAATCATTTTTGCAACTTTTGGTTAACCATTTCCCCCAGCTTCTGGTTAACCATTTCCCCTTTGGGACTTAGTCTCTGAGCATTCTTTTGGGATTCTGGTTAATCATTTGCCAATTTTTTAAAAATGTTGCCACTTTTGTTTAATGCTTTCTGGTCAACCTTTCCCTCTTTCAGACTTCACCGCGGCACATTGCTTTCGCCTCCTGGTTAATCATTTCACCCCTTTTAATCATTTTTGCAACTTTTGGTTAACCATTTCCCCCAGCTTCTGGTTAACCATTTCCCCTTTGGGACTTAGTCTCTGAGCATTCTTTTGGGATTCTGGTTAACCATTTGCCACTTTTTAAAAAATGTTGCCGCTTTTGTTTAATGCTTTCCCTGCTTTCTGGTCAACCTTTTCCCCTTTAGGACTTCACCGCGGCACATTGCTTTAGCCTCCTGGTTAATCATTTCACCCCTTTTAATCATTTTTGCAACTTTTGGTTAACCATTTCACCCAGCTTCTGGTTAACCATTTCCCCTTTGGGACTTGGTCTCTGAGCATTCTTTTGGGATTCTGGTTAATCATTTGCCACTTTTTTAAAAATGTTGCCGCTTTTGTTTAATGCTTTCCCTGCTTTGTGGTCAACCTTTTCCCCTTTAGGACTTCACCGCGGCACATTGCTTCAGCCTCCTGGTTAATCATTTCACCCCTTTTAATCATTTTTGCAACTTTTGGTTAACCATTTCCCCCAGCTTCTGGTTAACCATTTCCCCTTTGGGACTTAGTCTCTGAGCATTCTTTTGGGATTCTGGTTAATCATTTGCCAATTTTTTAAAAATTTGCCACTTTTGTTTAATGCTTTCTGGTCAACCTTTCCCTCTTTCAGACTTCACCGCGGCACATTGCTTTAGCCTCCTGGTTAATCATTTCACCCCTTTTAATCATTTTTGCAACTTTTGGTTAACCATTTCCCCCAGCTTCTGGTTAACCATTTCCCCTTTGGGACTTCGTCTCTGAGCATTCTTTTGGGATTCTGGTTAACCATTTGCCACTTTTTAAAAAATGTTGCCGCTTTTGTTTAATGCTTTCCCTGCTTTCTGGTCAACCTTTTCCCCTTTAGGACTTCACCGCGGCACATTGCTTTAGCCTCCTGGTTAATCATTTCACCCCTTTTAATCATTTTTGCAACTTTTGGTTAACCATTTCCCCCAGCTTCTGGTTAACCATTTCCCCTTTGGGACTTAGTCTCTGAGCATTCTTTTGGGATTCTGGTTAATCATTTGCCACTTTTTAAAAAATGTTGCCACTTTTGTTTAATGCTTTCTGGTCAACCTTTCCCTCTTTCAGACTTCACCGCGGCACATTGCTTTAACCTCCTGGTTAATCATTTCACCCCTTTTAATCATTTTTGCAACTTTTGGTTAACCATTTCCCCCAGCTTCTGGTTAACCATTTCCCCTTTGGGACTTAGTCTCTGAGCATTCTTTTGGGATTCTGGTTCATCATTTGCCAATTTTTTTAAAATGTTGCCACTTTTGTTTAATGCTTTCTGGTCAACCTTTCCCTCTTTCAGACTTCACCGCGGCACATTGCTTCAGCCTCCTGGTTAATCATTTCACCCCTTTTAATCATTTTTGCAACTTTTGGTTAACCATTTCCCCCAGCTTCTGGTTAACCATTTCCCCTTTGGGACTTAGTCTCTGAGCATTCTTTTGGGATTCTGGTTAACCATTTGCCACTTTTTAAAAAATGTTGCCGCTTTTGTTTAATGCTTTGCCTGCTTTCTGGTCAACCTTTTCCCCTTTAGGACTTCACCGCGGCACATTGCTTTAGCCTCCTGGTTAATCATTTCACCCCTTTTAATCATTTTTGCAACTTTTGGTTAACCATTTCCCCCAGCTTCTGGTTAACCATTTCCCCTTTGGGACTTAGTCTCTGAGCATTCTTTTGGGATTCTGGTTAATCATTTGCCACTTTTTAAAAAATGTTGCCACTTTTGTTTAATGCTTTCTGGTCAACCTTTCCCTCTTTCAGACTTCACCGCGGCACATTGCTTTAGCCTCCTGGTTAATCATTTCACCCCTTTTCATCATTTTTGCAACTTTTGGTTAACCATTTCCCCCAGCTTCTGGTTAACCATTTCCCCTTTGGGACTTAGTCTCTGAGCATTCTTTTGGGATTCTGGTTAATCATTTGCCAATTTTTTTAAAATGTTGCCACTTTTGTTTAATGCTTTCTGGTCAACCTTTCCCTCTTTCAGACTTCACCGCGGCACATTGCTTCAGCCTCCTGGTTAATCATTTCACCCCTTTTAATCATTTTTGCAACTTTTGGTTAACCATTTCACCCAGCTTCTGGTTAACCATTTCCCCTTTGGGACTTGGTCTCTGAGCATTCTTTTGGGATTCTGGTTAATCATTTGCCACTTTTTAAAAAATGTTGCCGCTTTTGTTTAATGCTTTCCCTGCTTTGTGGTCAACCTTTTCCCCTTTAGGACTTCACCGCGGCACATTGCTTCAGCCTCCTGGTTAATCATTTCACCCCTTTTAATCATTTTTGCAACTTTTGGTTAACCATTTCCCCCAGCTTCTGGTTAACCATTTCCCCTTTGGGACTTAGTCTCTGAGCATTCTTTTGGGATTCTGGTTAATCATTTGCCAATTTTTTAAAAATATTGCCACTTTTGTTTAATGCTTTCTGGTCAACCTTTCCCTCTTTCAGACTTCACCGCGGCACATTGCTTTAGCCTCCTGGTTAATCATTTCACCCCTTTTAATCATTTTTGCAACTTTTGGTTAACCATTTCCCCCAGCTTCTGGTTAACCATTTCCCCTTTGGGACTTAGTCTCTGAGCATTCTTTTGGGATTCTGGTTAACCATTTGCCACTTTTTTAAAAATGTTGCCGCTATTGTTTAATGCTTTCCCTGCTTTCTGGTCAACGTTTTCCCCTTTAGGACTTCACCGCGGCACATTGCTTTAGCCTCCTGGTTAATCATTTCACCCCTTTTAATCATTTTTGCAACTTTTGGTTAACCATTTCACCCAGCTTCTGGTTAACCATTTCCCCTTTGGGACTTAGTCTCTGAGCATTCTTTTGGGATTCTGGTTAATCATTTGCCAATTTTTAAAAAATGTTGCCACTTTTGTTTAATGCTTTCTGGTCAACCTTTCCCTCTTTCAGACTTCACCGCGGCACATTGCTTTAGCCTCCTGGTTAATCATTTCACCCCTTTTAATCATTTTTGCAACTTTTGGTTAACCATTTCCCCCAGCTTCTGGTTAACCATTTCCCCTTTGGGACTTAGTCTCTGAGCATTCTTTTGGGATTCTGGTTAATCATTTGCCAATTTTTTTAAAATGTTGCCACTTTTGTTTAATGCTTTCTGGTCAACCTTTCCCTCTTTCAGACTTCACCGCGGCACATTGCTTCAGCCTCCTGGTTAATCATTTCACCCCTTTTAATCATTTTTGCAACTTTTGGTTAACCATTTCCCCCAGCTTCTGGTTAACCATTTCCCCTTTGGGACTTCGTCTCTGAGCATTCTTTTGGGATTCTGGTTAATCATTTGCCACTTTTTAAAAAATGTTGCGGCTTTTGTTTAATCGTTTCCCTGATATGTGGTCAACCTTTTCCCCTTTCAGACTTCATCGCCGTGCATTGTTGTCGACTTCTGGTTAATCATTTTTCCCCTTTAAATCTTTTTTTGCCACTTTTGGTTAACCATTTCACCCAGCTTCTGGTTAACCATTTGCCCCATTATACTGAATTTTTCCGCTTTGGTTTAATCATTTCCCTGCTTTCTTGTCAACCTTTTCCCCTTTAGGACTTCGCCGCCGAACATTGCTTTCGCCTCCTGCTTAATCATTTCACCCCTTTTAATCTTCTTTGCAACTTTTGGTTAACCATTTCACCCAGCTTCTGGTTAACCATTTCCCCTTTGGGACTTAGTCTCTGAGCATTCTTTTGGGATTCTGGTTAACCATTTGCCACTTTTTAAAAAATGTTGCCGCTTTTGTTTAATCGTTTCCCTGCTATGTGGTCAACCTTTTACCCTTTCAGACTTCATCGCCGCGCATTGTTGTCGACTTCTGGTTAATCATTTTTCCCCTTTAAATCTTTTTTTGCCACTTTTGGTTCACCTTTTCACCCAGCTTCTGGTTAACCATTTGCCCCATTTTACTGATTTTTTCCGCTTTGGTTTAATCATTTCCCTGCTTTCTTGTCAACCTTTTCCCCTTTTGGACTTTGCCGCCGCACTTTGCTTTCGCCTTCTGGTTAAACATTTCTCCCCTTTTAATCCTTTTTCCCACTTTTGGTTCACCATTTCCCCCAGCTTCTGGTTAACCATTTCCCCTTTGGGACTTAGTCTCTGAGCATTCTTTTGGGATTCTGGTTAATCATTTGCCACTTTTTAAAAAATTTTGCCGCTTTTGTTTAATCGTTTCCCTGCTATGTGGTCAACCTTTTCCCCTTTCAGACTTCATCGCCGCGCATTGTTGTCGACTTCTGGTTAATCATTTTTCCCCTTTAAATCTTTTTTTGCCACTTTTGGTTAACCATTTCACCCAGCTTCTGGTTAACCATTTGCCCCATTTTACTGAATTTTTCCGCTTTGGTTTAATCATTTCCCTGCTTTCTTGTCAACCTTTTCCCCTTTTGGACTTCGCCGCTGCACTTTGCTTTCGCCTTCTGGTTAAACATTTCTCCCCTTTTAATCCTTTTTCCCACTTTTGGTTCACCATTTCCCCCAGCTTCTGGTTAAGCATTTGCCCCTTTGGGACTTAAGTCTCTGAGCACTCTTTTGGGATTCTGGTTAACCATTTGCCACTTTTTAAAAAATGTTGCCGCTTTTGTTTAATCGTTTCCCTGCTTTCCGGTCAACCTTTTCCCCTTACGACTTCGCCGCCGCACTTTGCTTTCGCCTTCTGGTTAATCATTTCACCCCTTTTAATCCTTTTTCCCACTTTTGGTTAAACAGTTCACCCAGCTTCTGGTTAACCATTTGCCCCTTTGGGACTTAAGTCTCTGAGCATTATTTTGGGATTCTGGTTCACCATTTGTCCCTTTTTTAAAAATGTTGCTGCTTTTGTTTAATGCTTTCCCTGCTTTGCGGTCCACCTTTCCCTCTTTCCGACTTCATCGCCGCACCTTGTTTACGACATCTGGTTAAACATTTCTCCCCTTTTAATCCTTTTTCCCACTTTGGATTAAGCAGTTCACCCTGCTTCTGGTTAACCATTTGCCCCTTTTTTACTGAATTTTTCCGCTTTGGTTTAATCATTTCCCTGCTTTCTTGTCAAACTTTTCCCCTTTAGGACTTCGCCGCCGCACTTTGCTTTCGCCTTCTGGTTAATCATTTCACAACATTTTAATCCTTTTTCCCACTTTTGGTTAAACAGTTCACCCAGCTTCTGGTTAACCATTTGCCCCTTTGGGACTTAAGTCTCTGAGCATTCTTTTGTGATTCTGGTTCACCATTTGTCCCTTTTTAAAAGATATTGCTGCTTCTGTTTAATCCTTTCCCTGCTTTGCGGTCAACCTTTTCCTCTTTCAGACTTCATCGCCGCGCATTGTTTTCGACATCTGGTTCAACATTTCTCCCCTTTTAATCCTCTTTCCCACTTTTGGTTAAGCAGTTCTCCCAACTTCTGGTTAACCATTTGCCCCTTTTTACTGAATTTTTCTGCTTTTGTTTAATAATTTCCCTGCTTTCCGGTCAACCTTTCCCTCTTTCAGACTTAATCGCCGCACATTGTTGTCGACTTCTGGTTGATCAGTTCACCCCTTTTTTATCCTTTTTCCCACTTTGGGTTAAGCAGTTCACCCAGCTACTGGTTAACCATTTCCCCTTTGGCACTTAAGTCTCTGAGCATTCTTTTGGGATTCTGGTAAACCATTTGTCCCTTTTTAAAAAATGCTGCTGCTTTTGTTTAATGCTTGCCCTGCTTTGCGGTCGATCATTTCACCCCTTTTAATCCATTTTTGCCACTTTGGGTTAAACAGTTCACACAACTTCTGGTTCACCATTTCACATTTCGGAACTTTTATTCCCACCATTACTTTGGGCTTCTGGTTCATCATTTCACGCTGTTTTACAAATCTTTGCCGCTTCACTTTTAATCCACAAACCGGGGCTCGCTTTCGGGTGGGGGGGGGTGGGGGTGGGGGGTAGCGGGTTTGGGCCGGGCACTCGACATCCCGGTGTGCGACCGGGTTCGTTCTGGTACCGCTCGGTGCCCCTCGTCCTGCTCTTGCCGCGGAAGCAAACCAGACGACCGTCGGTCTCACGCCCGAGGGGAGAGGAGGCGGAAAGCGGTTTGCAGCCTTTCGCTGTACCTCCGGCGGGCAGCGCCGCACCTCCGAGTGCTCGGTACCGTTCGCTGCGCCTCGTCCGGCCGCACGCAGCGAGCCAAACCCGGAGGAAATCGGCCTGTGCCTTCTCGAGATATGGGCCTCCGGGTGGGACGGACAAACCGGGGCCCCGAGCTCGCTTTCGGCGGCCCGGCACTCGACTTCCCGGTGTCCGAACGTGATCCTTCCGGTACCCTTCGGTGCCCCTTGCCCGACTCTAGCTCCCGTGCTGAAGCGGAGTCGGTCGGCCTGACGGCCGCCGAGTTAGCCAGCGGAAAGCGGTGCGCAGCCTTTCGCTTGCAGCTCCGGCGGGCAGCGCCGCACCTCCGGCTGCTCAGTGCCGTCCGCTGCTCCCCTTCCGGCTGCACGCAGCGAACCATACCCGGAGGAAATCGGCCTCGGCCTTCCGGAGATATGGGCCTGCGAGTGGGACCAATAAATCGGTGCACATTTCCGGCTCGGTTTCCGGCCTCGGCACTATCAGTTCACGCCGTCCGACCGACGTCGTTCTGGCACGGTTCCGTTGCTCCTTGATCCGGTCCAGCCACGGTAATCAGCCGAAGATGGTGGGGGGGACACATTGCCCGCCGAGTTAGCCGGAGGAAATCGGCCTCGGACTTCCTCAGATATCAGCCTCCGGGTGGGACAGACAAACCGGGGACCTGAGCACGCTTTCGGCGGCCCGCTGGTCGACTTCCCGGTGTGCGACCGGGTTCGTTCCGGTACCGTTCGCTGCCCCTCGTCCTGCTCTAGCCGCGGAAACAAACCCGACGACCGTCGGTCTCACGCCCGCGGAGGGAGGTGGCGGAAAGTGGTTTGCAGCCTTTCGCTGTACCTCCGGCGGGCAGCGCCCGACCTCCGAGTGCTCGGTACCGTCCGCTGCGCCTGGTCCTGCCGCACACAACGAGCCATACCCGGTGGAAATCGGCCTGTGCCTTCCAGAGATATGGG
>NW_027139860.1:80000-82500 GCF_035084215.1 Heptranchias perlo
TTCGAGATACGATCATTCTCGAAATATGCAATTCCCACTCCTTGGAAATTTGCATTTTTCCATTTACAATATTCGAGGCTCCTCCATGATCCATAGATATCCACTTCATGCTTTTTCGCCCGGAGCCTCGGCCTCATATCTCTGAACTGGTTTTCTATATCCACAACGATATCCAGTGCTTGATTGTCAAGATTGTTCAGAGAAAATGTTTGGATTTCTTTTAAAATATTAAGTTGTTCCAGTTTATCTATACTGTCCTGATTGGTGAGATGACAGAATAAAAAGGATGCTTTGAGTACAGGGTCAGTCGATTTTTCAAATGATTTTAATTTTCTTATAATGGCCGCCGGGATCTGAGTCTCCAACTTCTGTAGACATAGTCCACCATCCCGGTTTCGACTGTATAAAAGGCCATCGCTAATATGATTTGGAAGGTGCAGAATTTCTTTGACCGCTTTTCTAATTACATTATCCATTTTAATAAGCAGGTTTTGTGACACCTCGTTTAATATTAATTGATAATAAAAACGTGGGATCATAAATATTTTTAAAATGTCCAGTTTTTGCCTCGGTTTGAGTTTCGTCTTTTTTAAGTTTAAAATCCATTCTTGCAATTTAAAAGTCCACTTATCTTCAGATAGTCCTACCCAAGGATCAATACGGGCCCCGAGATATTTCTCGACATTACCTGGTTCAATGAAGCTAAGATCGCAGCCGTTAAGCTTCCAATGTGCAACGTTGTTAAAAATAAACGTCTTATTTTTCGTACACATATAAAATCCGGCTGTCTTCTTGATATTAATCGACTTTGCAAAACGCCTCAATAATTTTCAAATTTTCCTCCATGCCTTTATAAGAATCGCTCAAAATCGCGATATCATCTGCGAAGGCCATGGCACAGCATGTTATACGATTGCTGTCGAGCTTCATTAAAACACCAGAACCTTCTTTTTCAAGGGTACACAATAGTGGATCAATTGCAATATTAAAAAGGAGAGGCGACAGTGGATCACCCTGCTTGACTCCCTTTCTAATTAAAATGGGATCCGTTTTGCCAGTTGAGCTCTCTATCACTGTTGTGTTGTTTGTGTATAAATTTAAAATCAAGTCAATAAAACTCTTGGCAACCCCCATCCTCGTAAGAGATTTTAAAATGAGTTTATGACCTATCGAGTCGAATGCCTTTGCAAGGTCTATAAAAACAACGGCCAGGTTCTTCCTGTTCAACTTTGACCCCTTTAAAATGTTGTTTAAAATTGCAATATTTTCGTTACAGCCGGAAGTTGCTGTAACAAATCCTTTTTGTCGAGGATTTAAAGTTACGGCCTCTTCCAACCTCGAGGCCATAATCTTATTAAAAAGGCGTAAAATTATGGACCCGATAGTAATGGGTCTCCAATTATCTATGTCCTTTAAAACCGCAGGATCTTCACTCTTTGGTATTAAGACGGTCCGACTATTCTTTAAGGCGTCGGGAATATATGATGTTTTAATTAAGAGTGAAAAAAACCTTGATAAAATAGAAGGATCTCCACTATTAATCGTCTTCTGATCTTTCACTGTAACCCCGTCCAGTCCAGGAGCACTTCCTTCACGCAATCCGTCGATTGCCGAATTTACCTCGGATTCACTGATCGAACGCATGAGGTTCGTATTGTTGGCCGTCATCATGCATTTTGAGAATCTATTAATATCGGCCTTATTGTTCTGAATTAATAATTTATTCTCAAAGTGAGCCCTTAGTTCAGCCTTATCCAAAGGACATAGTAATTCAGTTGGCCCGCCCATAATTTGGCGAGCCAATTTTCTTCTGTTCTTATTATACATAATTTGGATGGATTTATACTTCGCCTTCCGAATAGCATATCTTCGAAGATGTCCACTATTGAATCTTGCTGCCCGTATGTTATTTTCCTCCTTCCTGCGGACTGGTATTAATTTATCTTTCCTTCGAGGGTGTCTTTCCTCCACATCAACAAGTTTCCGAGTGATGGCCTCGATATTATTGAGGACTTGCTGTTCTGACGCAGGTTTGGGTGGCATCTTCAGGATTTCTTCGGTCTCACTAATAATATTGTGGACCTCTCGAAGATCTGCGAATCCTTTTGATAGATCTTTACTTGTGGACAGTATAGGTAGACTTGATACAAAATCACCAGCATCATCATTATTTTCATCATAATTAATATTGTCTTCGGCTTGTGCATTTAATGGTACGGTTTTGTTAGCTTTCGGCAAACATCGCCTTTTGTCTGATATTTGCTTATTGGTTTTAGTAGTCAAAATCTCTCCAATTTTGATGTTAATGTTCCGATGGCCAATAAACTTCTCCTCAAGGGAGATAAGCATATCCGTCTCCTCTTGAGACCAAATTGACCTCTTGCTGATCTTTTTCTTTTTAGGAGCAACGGCCTCAATCCTCTTCTTATTCCTGTATTCAGGATGAGTATGCCTTTCATGTTGACTGAGGCCACTCACAGAGGAGAAGGATAGTGGGCAT
>NW_027139861.1:0-85164 GCF_035084215.1 Heptranchias perlo
TGGGGGAGGGAGAGGGGGGGGGAGGGAGAGGGGGGGGGGAGGGAGAGGGGGGGGGAGGGAGAGGGGGGGGGAGGGAGAGGGGGGGGGAGGGAGAGGGGGGGGGAGGGAGAGGGGGGGGGAGGGAGAGGGGGGGGGGAGGGAGAGTGGGGGGGGGGGGGGGGGGAGGGAGAGGGGGGGAGGGAGAGGGGGGGGGAGGGAGAGGGGGGGGGGAGGGAGAGGGGGGGGGAGGGAGAGGGGGGGGTGGGGGAGAGAGGGAGAGGGGGGGAGAGAGGGAGAGAGAGGGGGGGGAAGAGGGGGAGAGAGAGGGGGGGGAAGAGGGGGGGAAGAGAGGGAGAGAGAGAGAGGGGGGGGGAAAGAGAGGGAGAGAGAGGGGGGGGGGGAAAGAGAGGGAGAGAGAGGAAAGAGAGGGAGGGTCATCCTCTCGATAAATGATTTGTTCTATTTCATCTGCACATGGAATATCACAGAGTAAACTGTGACCAGTGGAAGAAAAAAGCTCTCCTGCCAGTACATGTTAGCAATCCATCAAGTCACATTTCAAGGCAGACATTTTATGAGCATCAAGGCAAAATTTTGAAATTATGTATTCCAGACAAAAAATATCACTCGGACCCAGGATGTCTGGTGCACAACCCACTTTATGCATTTCTTCCTTAAGGCTCAAACATAGGAGTCAACAGAAATTGTTGAGAAACAACAGTCACTTGTGTTAACCAAGCAGGAGCTTTTAGTCTCGGCTGCTTGCTGGATGAGTCCCTTGTTGTCGCTTCTGTGTGCAAACAATTGTCAACAAGTCTTTCAAAAGGGATGAAGTTGAGAAAACACCCAAGACTGGGTCATAAATCCAAGATAAATCAATTAGCTGATTCTGTATAGATATTATATATAGATATAGAGTTAGGGCTCTTGACTTCTAAGCAAATGTAGGGAAGTCTGGCAGTACATGCACTTGCAGCTGTGAAAATGGTAGGTCACATGGGGTCCAACCGAAATCTGTCATTTCTAATTTTTCTACTCAGGCTATTTTATCCATGTGGAATATAATGATACCAGTTTTATACTTGTATCATAAGCACATAATTAATTTCTCTTTTTAAAAAAAATTGTTGCTAAGTTATTAGGAACAATTTTGCAGTAAGGAGATGTTATCTCAATTAACAATAATGTAGAACACCAGTGACTGAACAAGATGCAATTTTTACCCCAGTGGCTTTATACCCACTGTTGAAGTACAAGAAAAAAAATCTAAAACCTGCCAACACATCACCTATTTAGCCAAAAGGCCGATGCCATTAACTTTACTGGTTAAAATACAGTGCTAGGTGACAAACAGATCACTGAAAAACTTACAAAATGTTTTTAAGGCTAAAATAACTTCCATGCATCAGAATTACAGATACACTGCTTGAGGTCATAATAGTTACAAAAAGTCCAACGCGGTTTTAAAAATAAACTTATTAACCACTACAATTTTCAAATATACATTAAAGTTTAATGCAGCATTCTAAGACTTCAGTCTAAAATAATTGCAGGCTCGAAATAGATCAGCTCCAGTATTTGATGCTCTAGAACTGGACTGTGACCAAGTTAACAGCCATGAACTGCATTAAGGGTTACTAATTTTACATTTATTAACTAAGATTAATTGAGCCTAGACATAAGCGTACCATATAAACGTCAAACTCATCCAGACAACGGAAAGGAGACTCCATGGTGTCCCACAAGGAGAGGATGAAACACACAGTTGAGAATGAACGTTCACCACCAGAAAGGGATCTCATGTCACTGAGTGCTGCCTTGTCTCCCTCTCCAGGTTGAACCTTTAATACACAAGAGATATCCAATAGTGAAAAAAAGAGAAGTAAATCTAGCTAGAAACAGGAAAAAAAAACAATACTGAACATACAAACTTTTACTCTTGCAAATTTTGAGCAAAATGGCTGACAAAATGTAAACTGAGCAACATAATTCTTGTAGAAGAAAAACTGGAATAAAGATAACAGTCCACCCCCCCCCACCCCCATTATAGGTGTGATTTTCAGTTTTGTTGCACTAGTTCTGTCAAGGGGCTTTAAGTTAGTAATATTCTTCACTAATGCAAATATTTAAATAATCAGAATGTCAGCAGGTGACCTTTTTGTGTTGCTGCAGATGGTTTATTGAAATAGTTTGCAGTTGGGTGATTTTCTTCCTTTTAAGAAAACGCTTTTCCTCCTGCCTAACGTTTATCCCTCCTTTCTTGATAATTTTTAATTTGCTTCTTTTTGTTCTTCCGTTGAGTTTTGTCAGTTTCCCTACAAAATGGTTCAAAAACAGAAGTGGCTTCAGATCTATTTACACTTGGATCTGCCATGCATTAAGCACTTTATACCATCAGCCGTCTTTCCCATACTTGTCGCAGTTATGGCTTCCTAATGACTCAAAAGCCCTTAAGTATCCATCCATAGCAATCCCTTACTTTTAAAATTTGGAAGATCAGATTTAATAGTTGCAGGATGGAACAGGACCCCCACCCACCAGTCTCATAAGTATCTCTTTACCAGTTCAAGTATGTATCGCTGCGTCTCTGAGTCTCTTTGGGCCGGTACAGATACTTGTGAAGAATACCCAACCCTATCTCAACAAGCTAGTAATTTACATTAGTTACTTCTATCACTCTAGTGGATGGAAGGAAGAAAGCAATGCCCTCAAGTCTGATGAGTTGTTTTACTAGTTCAGACCCAAATTTTTTTGTCTGGTATGACACCCCCGTCAATAGCTGTGGCAATCACAGATAATTAGCTTCCACCTGCACTTAGCCAGTATTTATATTCACTCTATCTACATGCTCCCAAGACAACAGATGAAAAAAATCCTAAAAACAATAGGTATTTTTTCAAGATTTCAGTGCATTGCTTAGCTAAAATATGGCTACAGTAGCATAGTGGGTACGTTACTGGACTAGTAATCCAGAGGCCTGGACTAATATTCCGGAGACAGGAGTTCAAATCCTGCCATGGCACCTTGGGAATTTAAATTCAGTTAAGTAAATAAAACAAATCTGAATAAAAAGCTAGAATCAGTAATGGTTACGATGAAACTACTAGACTGTCGTAAAAACACATCTGGTTCAATAACGTCCTTTAGGGGAGGAAGCCTGCCGTCCTTACCCAGTCTAGCCTATATGTGACTCCAGACCCACAGCAATGTGGTTGATTCTTAAATGCCTTCTGAAATGGCCTAGCAAGTCACTCAGTTGTAAAATCTCGCTACGAAAAGTCATAAGAAGAATAAAACCAAACGAACCACCCAGCATCGGACCACTAGACACGGCAAAGGCAAACCAAGCCCAGTTGACCCTACAAAATCCTCCTGGCTAACATCTGGGAATTTATGCCAAAATTGGGAGAGCTGTCCCACCGACTAATCAAGCAACAGCCTGACACAGCCATACTCACAGAATCATACCTTTCAGCCAACGTCCCAGACACATCCATCACCATCCCTGGGTATGTCCTGTCCCACCGGCAGGACAGACCCACCAAAGGTGGCGGTACATTGGTATACAGTCAGGAGGGAGTGGCTCTTGAAGTCCTCAACATTGACTCCGGATCCCATGAAGACTCATGGCATCAGGTCAAACATGGGCAAGGAAACCTTCTGCTGATTACCACCGACTGCCCTACCTCAGCTGATGAATCAGTACTCCTCCATGTTGAGTATCACTTGGAGGAAGCACTGAGGGTAAAGCAAGGGCACAGAATGTACTCTGGCTGGGGGTTCCATGTCCATCACCAAGAGTGGCTCAGTAGCACCACTACTGACCGAGCTGGCTGAGTCCTGAAGAACATAGCTGCCAGACTGGGCCTGCAGCAGGTGGTGAGCAAACCAACACGAGGGAAAAACCTACTTGACCTCATCCTCACCAATCTACCTGTCGCAGATGCATCTGTCCATGGCAGTATTGGTAGGAGTGACCACCGCACAGCCCTCGTGGAAACGAAGTCCCGTCTTCACACTGAGGACACCGTCCATCGTGTTGTGTGACACCACCCCTGTGCTAAATGGGATGGATTCAGAACAGATCTAGCAGCTCAAAACTAGGCATCCATGAGGCACTGTAGGCCATTAGCAGCAGAAGAACTGTATTCCATCACAACCTGTAAACTCACGGCCTGGCATATTCCTCACTCTACCATTACCGACAAGCCAGAGGATCAACCCTGGTTCAACGATGAGTGTAGAAGAGCATGCCAGGAGCAGCACCAGGCGTACCTAAAAATGAGGCATCAACCTGTTGAAGCTACAACACAGGACTATATGCATGCTAAACAGCGGAAGCAGCATGCTATAGACAGAGCTAAGCGATCCCAAAACAAATGGATCGGATCAAAGCTCTGCAGTCCTGCTGCATCCGGTCGTGAATGGTGGTGGACAATTAAACAACTAACAGGAGGAGGATGCTCCGTGAACATCCCTATCCTCAATGATGGCAGAGCACAGCACGTGAGTGCAAAAGACAAGGCTCATGTGTTTACAACCATCTTCAGCCAGAAGAGCCAAGTGGATGACCCATCTTGGCCTCCTCCCGAGATCCCCACCATCACAGAAGCCAGTCTTCAGCCAATTCGATTCATTCCACGTGATATCAAGAAATGGCTGAGTGCCCTGGACATAGCAAAGGCTATGGCCCCGATAACATCCCGGCCGTGGTGCTGAAGACTTGTGCCCCAGAACTAGCCACATCTCTAGCCAAGCTGTTCCACTACAGCTACAACACTGGCATCAACCTGACAAAGTGGAAAATTGCCCAGGTATGTCCTGTCCACAAAAAGCAGGACAAAGCCCATTTGGCCTATTACCGCCCTACCAGTCTACTCTCAATCAGCAGCAAAGTGATGGAAGGTGTCATCAATAGCACTATCAAGCAGCACTTACTCACCAATGCTCAGTTTGGGTTCCGCCAGGACCACTCGGCTCCAGACCTCATTGGAGCCTTGGTCCAAACATGGACAAAAGAGCTGAATTCCAGAGGTGAAGTGAGAGTGACTGCCCTTAATATCAAGGCAGCATTTGATCAAGTGTGGCATCAAGGAGCCCTAGTAAAATTGAAGTCAATGAGAATCAGGGGGAAAACACTCCAGTGGCTGGATTCATATCTAGCACAAAGGAAGATGGTAGTGGTTGTTGGATACCAATCATCTCAGACCCAGAACGTCGTTGCAGGAGTTCCTCAGGGCAGTGTCCTAGATCCAACCATCTCTAGCTACTTCATCAATGACTTTCCCTCCATCATAAAGTAAGAAGTGGGGATGTTCGCTGATGATTACACAGTGTTCAGTTCCATTTGCAACCCTTCAAATAATGAAGTAGTCCGTGCCTGCATGCAACAAGACCTGGACCAGGCATGGGCTGAGAAGAGGAAGTAACATCCGCACCAGACAAGTGCCAGGCAATGACCATCTCCAACAAGAGAGTGTCTAACCACCGCCCCTTGACATTCAACAGCATTACCATCGCCAAATCCCCCACAATCAACATCCTGGGGGTCACCATTAAACAGAAATTTAACTGGACCAGCCACATAAATACTGTGGCTACAAGAGCAGGTCAGAGGCCGGGTATTCTGCAGCAAGTGACTCACCTCCTGACTTCCCAAAGCCTTTCCACCATCTACAAGGCACAAGTCAGGAGTGATTGAATACTCTCCACTTGCCTGGATGAGTGCAGCTCCAACAACATTCAAGAAGCTCAACACCATCCAGGACAAAGCAGCCCACTTGATTGGCACCCCATCCACCACCTTAAACATTCACTCCCTCCACCACCGGCGCACTGTGGCTGCAGTGTGTACGATCTACAGGATGCACTGCAGCAACTCGCCAAGGCTTCTTCGACAGCATCTCCCAAACCCGCGACCTCCACCACCTAGAAGGACAAGCGCAGCAGACGCACGGGAACAACACCACCTGCACGTTGCCCTCCAAGTCTCACACCATCCTGACTTGGAAATATATCGCCGTTCCTTCATCGTCGCTGGGTCAAAATCCTGGAACTCCCTACCTAACCAACTGTGGGAGAACCTTCACCACACGGACTGCAGCAGTTCAAGAAGGCAGCTCTCCACCACCTCTCAAGGGCAATTAGGGATCGGCAATTAATGCTAGCCTTGCCAGCGACACTCACATCCCATGAACGAATAAAAAAGATTCAGTCAAAAAGATATTGATACAATAAATAGTTACAACATAACAGGATGGAGCCCACATTTGTCACACCTTCCACTTAAAATTTATCATTGCCAGGCTAAATCACAAGTTTAGTTTACTAATTAATGAAAAGATGAATGGCAAAGTAAAAAGTTCCAAAATAACTTAAAAATGCATCAATTCAAATGTAGTATCCTGTGTTGCTTTGGTGCCCTCTACTGTCGTGGACCCATCTCTTTCAAATATTATAGCACTACAGTTCTCAGTTTAAAGCATGGATGATTTTTTTAAATCCCTAGTGATCTTTCTCCCAAACCTTAAAAGATATGGCAGGGGGGTGAAGAGTCAAAAACTACGTATTAATGAAGATTTTTTTAATGCTCAATAAAGTGGTTAGTAGAACCCATGGGTTAATTTCATAACTACAAAATAAATCCAACTAGAAATCCTGCAACCAATGATCAAAAAAGTTAGCCTGCAGGTTTTTTTAATAAATTATATTGTGAAGATTGGGTCAAACTACTACACACCTTATTAATCACAGTTAGCAGTCAGCTCCAACTGAAGCCTTCATGCTTTCTATTGCATAATGTTCAAAAGTAAAGACCAATATGTAACCTAAGATCACCATTTATTCAGAGCTAAGAGTTACAGATTTTAAAAGGAAAACTGAACATTTTCATAAAGAAAGAGAAAAACCAAATTAAAAATAACAGACTGGAGGGGAAAAAAGTAAATTAGTTTTGAAAAATTAAAACAAAACTGACCTCACTGCCCAATCTATTGCTCTGTCCCAATGAACTTGCTATGTGTGTCTGCAGAAGACTTGGTTTTAATATAATCTGCAGTGGAACTGATCCACTTCTCATTGTGACCCCTCCAGTTTCATGTATTCACAGTATATTTTTTTCCCTGACCAGTTTTCAAATGTTAATGGCCACAGGGCCATAAAAAAGGTGATTTCTGCTATTGCTTTATTTAAATTGCATCTTATGGAGTGAATGATATACATGAAGTTGCTAATAAGTAGATGACACAGGAGACTACACTGAATAAATAAAAAAGTTTCCTTTTATTAAGAGAGATTTATGGGTCACCAGTAAAATTTTAATAGGTTTAATCAATGTGTCAGTATGTACTACACATTCAGCTTGATTTTACTTTTACTGTTTGAGCATAAAAGATAATACAGTTGACACTTCATGAAGTTCCCAATAAGTGACATTTTAACCAGATATAAGTAGGGATAGGATTTACAATTGCTTGAACGATTAATGGACAATGTACTAAAAATAAATGAGGACATGGCCAGAAAAAAATGTTACGCTAGATTGAACAGGCAGAACTTCACTTTCCTTAATACAGCCACTCTATTTAAATGAGTCTTCAACAATAGGAAAAATATAGGGAAAGAAAGTACTTGCATTTATATAGCACCTTTCACATCCTCAGGACGTCCCAAAGCGCTTCACAGCCAATGAAGTACTTTTGAAGTGTAGTCACTGTTGTGATGTGGAGAAATGCAGCAGCCAACTTGTGCGCAGCAAGGTCCAATAAAAAGCAGTAGAATAAATAAATAGATAACCTGTTTGAGTGATGCTGGATAAATATTGGCCAGGACAGAGAAGTCCCCTGCACCTTTCTGAATAGTGCCATGGGATATTTTACATCCACCTCACAGTGTAGCACTTCCTCCATACTGTACTGAAATGTCAGCCTAGATTATGATTTTTTAAAAATTCATTCATGGGATGTGGGCATCGCTGGCGAGGCCAGCATTTATTGCCCATCCCTAACTGCCCTGGAGAAGGTGGTGGTGAGCCGCCTTCTTGAACCGCTGCAGTCCGTGTGGTGAAGGTTCTCCCACAGTGCTGTTAGGGAGTTCCAGGATTTTGACCCAGCGACGATGAAGTCTCTGGAGCGGAGCTTGAACCCACAACTTGCTGACTGAGGGGAGAATGCTAGCACTGAGCTAAGATGATACCGGTGGAGCCAAATTAACAAGGGCACTATGGCCTCCTTTCTGCTGTTATAATGGCTGCTTCTTAAGCACTTTCAGTAAGACTTCTCAATCAGAAGAGTCATGGACAACCTCCTTACATTTTGTCAACACTGCTGACCCTAATATCCCTTTAAATTTGCCAGAGATCAGTGAAACTCACCTTTCTGTGAAAGTGCAAGCACCAAAAGGTTTAGGATTTAATTCAAGGTTTTTTTGGTGGAGGTTCAGTGCGCCATCCTCCTAGTTTTCTAACACTGCAGTGCTGCCCAATGTTTGTTCATCCCTTGATACGATCCCAAAGATGTCACCACCATATCTTCAATATTTTGATCACAATATTGCTGCTTTATTTCCCTGATTTGTGGAGCCACCTCCTTTATATTTCTCTCAGGAAAAAAAAGCCCCAGAATAAATAGTAAATAACTCACTGCAATTGAAAGGGTCGCATTCTTATGATCGAAGCTCATTTTCCCATGGTAACCTCGCTGAGATAGCATTGAATCAAAATAATACTTGCAGCGAAGAGAAATGTATCTATTTAATTCAAGCATAAAAAGAAAACAAATGTTACCAACATCTCCATAATACAGAAGACACGATACACATGCAGACTTTCAATCAATGTTTTAAGGAGCAGAACTGATTTGCTAGAATTAGCAACAAGTTTCATAAATATGTTGGCCATCAGGACTTTGGGGAAGCCATCACCATACTATCACAAGACACTCATCTGAGTTTTGTCATTCCCCCATTCTTAGTTCCAGCAAGCAATTGTCTTCAGGAGCTGCTACAGGAATATGGGAAATGAAAGAACAAGAAAAAAGGAACAGTGGACAAAAAGAACAGGAGAATGCACAAGAATTAAGAGACAGAGGAACGGAGAATTCAGATACAGGTAGTTGTAGGACCGAAGAAAATTACAGGATAGGGAGGGGTGATGCCATGGAGGTATTTAAGCACAAGAATGAAATTTGAGGCATTAGGGGTAGCAGGAGCCAATCTAGATCGGCAAAAAGAGGAGTGATGGGGAAACAGGACTTGGTGCAGGATAGGATTCAGGCAGCAGAGATTTGAACCAGTTGAAATTTAGAGGTGGATGATGGGAGGCGAGCCAGGAGAGCATTGCAATAGTCGTGTCTAGAAGTGATAAAGGCATGGATGAGGGTTTCAGATGCACTGAAGCAGGACAGAGATCAGTAATGTTGCGCAGATGGAAGTAGGCAGTCTTTGTGGCGGAAAGGATATGGAGTTGGAAGTTCAGCTCAAGGTCAAATAGGATGCCAAGGTTCTGAGCAGTCTGTTTTATCTTGAAACAGTGGCTGGGGTGGGGGGTTCTGGAGTGGGGGGAGGGGGGAAATGGAGTCAGTAGCAAGGATGCAGTTTGTGGCGGAGGTTGATGATGATAGATTTGGTATTCCCAATGTTTAGCTGGAGGAAACTGTGGCTCATCCAAGACTGGATGTTGGAGAAGCCATTTGACAGCAAAGGCAATGGAAGGGAGACAGATAAATCTGTGGTGACAGCTACACAGGTCTTTAAAAGTAGGTTTGCAGATGGGAAAAAAAAAGCTATTAGAGGCAAATGGGATTCTGGGTTTTACATACATTAGGCCAGTTTATGTACTGCATACAGTTCCAGGCATTGTACACTGGAGGCATGGAACAGGTGCAAGGCAAATTCACTAGGATGGTATCAAAGATGAGACAATATAGTTATGATGACAGACATGAAAAACTAGACTATATTCACTGGTCAGTGACTAGCGATCTGCTGTTACGTGGGGAATGCTAGGGTCAGCCCTAAAAGGTCATATCTGAGTACACCACATCTATCCACAGCTTGCAAACATTACTAAAAATAACAACTCCAAGTGAGAATCAATCTCATGAGTAAATTGCATCAATCCATTTGTTCTGAAAATATGAGGACATGTTTTTGAGAGATAATCTAGCCTAAGGTTAAAAGAATATACAAATGATAAAGCACTCTAGGGAATGAGATGCTTCACGTGCTGCTAGGAATATGGATGTGCTGCCTATAGAATGCAGCTGATCAGAGTCACAAGTGTGCATTGCAAGACTAAATTATGAAATTTTGTTCACTTGTGGCGAGTGGGAAATTGCACAAAGCTTTACAAGTGGCTGTTTCTGTCCCTTAGGAGAGCGAATTAGACTGATCTGTTATAGGGATTGTTGTACGTGGCTTGAACGGAAACAGGATTGATAAGCCTTTTCTTGTTCTATAAGTCATCCTTTTAGAATATTCTAAACTCCTTTAGTACAACTTTTTATTTATTTTTTTAAATTGAGATACTAATGTGACCAAGAACAAGGAAAATCAGGAACTAGTGACTCGCTGATGCCAAACTAGGGATTCAAAAGAAAGAAGAAATTTGTATTTATACAGCACCTTCCACGACCTCATGAAGTCCCAAAGTGCTTCACAGCCAAGAAGTATTTTTGAAATGTAGTCACTGTTGTCATTCAGGGAAACACAACAGCCAATTTGCGCACAAGGTACCACAAACAGCAACGAGATAAATGATCAGATAATCTGGCGTTAGTTCAGGAATAAATATTGGCAAGGACACCGAGAGAATTTCCCTTCTTCAAATAGTGCCATGGGATCTTTTACATCCTCGAGCGCAGACAGGGCCTCGATTTAACGTCTCATGCAAAAGACAGCACCTCCAACATCTGCACTGAGGTGTCAGCCTGGATTATGTGCTTAAATCCTAGAATAGGGCTTGAACCCACGATCCTCTGACTCAGAGGCAATTGTGCTCCAACTAAGCCAAGTTGTCAGCTAGGCAGTTGCACTATTTCTCAGAGTCAGAAGCCTGAAGATTGTAGGAGGAAAGAAAAGATCTCTCAGTTTGAGCGCTAATAATGAAAATGTTTGGAGAAACTTGCAAATGCAATTGTCAAGTTAACTAACCAAACAAACTATCTAAAATACATGTACTAGTTATAACCCAAGAATTGTGAAACACCATTGCATGACAATAGAGGACAACACTTTAAAACAAACTCTGTATAAGCCAAAAAAAATGCAGTTTCAATGTTAATGAGGACCAAATGGAACCAGTTACTGCAAAACCAGTCAACAAACTATTTGCAATTTTAATGGCATTTTACTAGGTTTTTTTGCACCAAATTCGCCTCAAGGTTAAGAAATAATCAAAGTGAAAAGCACTGTACAAAACAGCTGAAGATTTCAACTCAGCTGCTCTATTTTCAACATGACCAAACCAAGCAGTGGAAAAAAACAGCAAGTGTTGGATATCTGAAATAAGAACGGCAACAATGGAAATACACAGCAGGTTTACATCTGAAACATTAACCTATCTTCTCTCTGTACTTCCAGAATTTTACGGCCAAATGCTGGAAATGCACTGCATTAAATCCAGTACAACTGAAACTAGCATAGTCCTTGTCACATGTGGACTGCTCAAGTGCTCTATCAGCTTGCTGACACCAGTCTCAAGCACTGCACCTCCCTGGGCTTGTAGACCCACATTGATAAATATTGTTAAGCAGGCATATTCAGGTGAAGTGCACCACACACTGGAGATCCTCCAGTTTCAGTACTCTAGTTTCCTCCAAGACTCAGAATACCACAATGCGCCAAAAAGGTAAGTATGTACCTCACCATGGTAATGAATTTGTGTAGACCTGCTAACTGAGCTTTGAGGGAAAATACAGCATGACTGAATAGAGCAAGTCTTATTAGAACAGCATAAGTGAAAAGATTTTTCATTGACATATGAAATGCAAATGAAACAGTTAATAAGTGCAAAACAATTGTACAAAATTAAATTGAGTCAGTTACCTCCTGAACATTTTATATGCTTTGTGCCTTTCCTCCATTATTTTATCAAGCAGCTGCATAAACTTCTTCAGGTTCTTGATCTGGCTTTTTACATTCTTGTACGTTTCCAAAACATCAAAGTACTGCCTGTTCAAAAAACAATGAAAAATTATTAACCCCCAAAAAACCAATGGTTTGAAAGTTGAACCAATACTAGCAGCACACAAGGTCTCAAGAACACATTCATATGAGCAGGAGTTGGTACCAATAACCTATTCTAGGGTCTGCTGTAAAAAGGAAAGCAATCTATACAAGAACATATGTTACATTTAAATCCATGAATGTACAAAATCAATTTGCCAAAAATGTTGTATTAGAATAGACATTGCAACCTAAATAGGACATTTATTTCAGTTTTGTATTGTAGCAATGTGTGTTGATTTAAGCTCCAGTACTTCAAAAAAAAAGCAATAATCTCTCAGTCTGGATCAGAATTTCATGATCTACTAAAATTCTGCACAAAACATTCTTTTACCACTGCAATTTTTCAGTCATTTTCTCCTGCTCTCAAGTCCCTTTACAAATAATTCCTTGGCCGAGACAACAGGTAGGCAACCCGGCCCTAGGCTTCTGCTGACAGAATTCTGAGACCTGCCTACAATTCGAGGATGCTCATCCCTTAACACTGCTGCTCCAGATGGCCCACAAGATCAAATACTAACTGGTACTCAATTTTATATTTTTTGCACTTGTGTTTACAGTCTCCATAAACACGGTTGGAATGTAGAAAACACAGCAGCCAATTTACGCACGACAAGGTCCCACAAACAGCAATGAGATAATAACCAGATAATCTGCTTTAGTGATGTTGGTTGAGAGATTTATATTGCCCAGGAAACTGGGGAGAACTCCCCAGCTCTTCTTCAAATAGTGCCATGGGATCTTTTACCTCCACCTGAGGGGCCTCAGTATAACATCTCATCTGAAAGATGGCAACTTTGACAGTGCAGCACTCCCTCAGTACTGCACTGAAGTGTCAGCTTGGATTATGTGCTCAAGGCTCTGGAGTGAGACTTGAACGCACAACCTACTGACTCAGGGGCGAGTGTTCTACCACTGGGCCAAGGCAGACACATTATCCCACAAGATAACAAGATAAACATCGCCTTTAAATTGAAGGAAACAGATATTGGGGGGGGGGGGGGTAGGAACAACCTAAATATGGAGAAAATATTTCTCTCTATACCAAGTTAATGCTAAAGACACCTTCGCTCAACCATCTGCAACGTTGAAAATATAATACCAGTGTGTGCAGCTATACCAATTTCATGAAGTGTGTTTCATACAACACTACAAAGATAACCAATGCCATCTAACCCAGGCCAGGATATTTTGAGATGACGATCTTGTGTTCTGCTGAAAGGTTATTTGAAATAATTATCCAAGAAGTTATACGCTGACAACACTCAGCTCTACCTCACAATCACCTCCTCCGACCCCTCCACTGTCTCTCATTTGTCACATTACTTGTCCGACATCCAGTACTGGATGAGCAAAAATTTCCTCCAACTAAATCTTGGGACGACCGAAGCCAGTGTCTTTGGTCCCCACCGCAAACTCTGTTCCCTAGCCTCCGCCTCCATCTCTCTCCCTGGCCATTGTCTGAGGCTGAACCAGACCGTTCGCAACCTTGGCGTCCTATTTGACCTTGAGATGAGCTTCCAACCACATATCCGCTCCATCGCCAAGATCGCCTACTTCCACCTCCGTAACATCACCCGTCTCTGCCCCTGCCTCAGCTCATCTGCTGCTGAAACCCTCACTTATGCCTTTGTTACCTCCAGGCTGGATTATTCCAATGCTCTTCAGGCTGGCCTCCCATTTTCCATCCTCCATAAACTTGAGCTCATCCAAAACTCTACTCCCCATTTCCTAATTCGCACCAAATCCCGTTCTCTCATCACTCCTGTGCACGCTGACCTATATTGGCTCTCGGTCCAGGAACACCTCGATTTTAAAATTATTATCCTTGTTTTCAAATCCCTCCATGGTCTCTAATCTCCTATAACCCTCCAAGATCTCTGCACTCCTCCAATTCTTGCCTCTTACGCATCGCCGATTTTAATCGCTCCACCGTTGGCAGCCGTGCCTTCAGCTGCCTAGTCCCTAAGCTCTGGAATTCCCTCCTTAAACCTCTCCGTCTCCCTCTCCACCTTTAAGACACTCCTTAAAACCCTTCTTTGACCAAGCTTTTGGCCACCTGTCCTTATACCTCCTTATGTGGCTCGGTGTCAAATTTTGTTTGATAACGCTCCTGTGAAGTGCCATGTTTTACTACGTTAAATGCAAGTTGTTGTTGTTTATACCTGGTGAGAAGGCAGCTTGACAATGGGTGTCAGAGGCTGAAAAATAACATGTTTTCAATGTGGAGGGATGCTGGATGAGGATACGAATCTTATTCAGTGTTTTAACACTTGGAATCAGGTTGAAATGAGCAACATTGAATTTTTTGAAGACGTGACTAAAGCAGTGGACAGGGGAATGTCAATGGATGTTATTTATATGGACTTCCAGAAGGCACTTGATAAGGTCCCACATAAAAGACTGTTAGCTAAGATAGAAGCCCATGGAATCGAGGGAAAATTATGGACTTGGTTTGAAAGTTGACTGAGCGAAAGGCGACAGAGTAGAGATAATGGGTAGGTACTCACATTGGCAGGATGTGACTAGTGGAGTCCCGCAGGGATCTATCTTGGGGCCTCAATTATTCACAATATTTATTAACGACTTAGATGAAGGCATAGAAAGTCTCATATCTAAGTTTGCCGATGACACAAAGATTGGTGGCATTGTAAGCAGTGTAGATGAAAACATAAAATTACAAAGGGATATGGATAGATTAGGTGAATAGGCAAAACTGTGGCAAATGGAATTCAATGTAGACAAATGTGAGGTCATCCACTTTGGCTCATAAAAGGATAGAACAGGGTACTTTCTAAATGGTAAAAAGTTAAAAACAGTGGCTGTCCAAAGCGACTTAGGGGTTCAGGTACACAGATCATGAACAGGTGCAGAAAATAATCAATAAGACTAATGGAATGCTGGCCTTTATATCTGGAGGACGAGAGTACAAGGGGGCAGAAGTTAAGCTGCAGCTATACAAAACCCTGGTTAGACCATACCTGGAGTACTATAAGCAGTTCTGTGCACCGCACCTTCGGAAGGACATATTGGCCTTGGAGGGAGTGCAGCATAGGTTTACTAGAATGATACCTGGACTTCAAGGGTTAAGTTATGAGGAGAGATTACACAAATTGGGGTTGTACTCTCTAGAGTTTCGAAGGTTAAGGGGTGATCAGATCGAAGTTTATAAGATATTAAGGGGAACAGATAGGATGGATAGAGAGATACTATTTCCGCTGTTTGGGGATTCAAGGAGATGGGGGCACAGTCTAAAAATTAGAGCCAAACCTTTCAGGAGTGAGATTAGAAAACATTTCTACAAACAAAGGGTGGTAGAAGTTTGGAACTCTCTTCCGCAAACGGCAATTGATACTAGCTCAATTGCTAAATTTAAATCTGAGATAGGTAGCTTTTTGGCAAAGGTATTAAGGGATATGGGCCAAAGGCAGGTATATGGAGTTCGATCACAGATCAGCCATGATCTTATCAAATGGCGGAGCAGGCACGAGGGGCTGAATGGCCTACTCCTGTTCCTGTGTTCCTAAAACAAGAGGATAACTTGGAAGGTGGTAGGAGGAAAAAAAAAAATCAGACTAACATATCCATGAGATAAAATTGTGGCTAATAAAATAACGTTACAGCAACAATCTCCATAACTAGAGTAGCCAAGCAGGTAGGGAAACCCCACAACAGTGATAAAACGGACTTTGAAATATTTAATATAATTATTATTTTTCTTTGAAAAGGAAAGCTTTGAATAAAAGTAGTCTCTCTTCATTCCCCTTTAAGTTGCAATTTCTCCATCAATTCAATCTCTTGACTCCACAGCATGGTAACAGAATGCAATTATGTTTATATACATTTATCCCCAATCATCACTTTAAAAAAAAATCTGGTATTTATCTCATTGCTGTTTGTGGGACCTTGCTGTGTGCAAACTGGCTGCTGTGTTTCCCTATATTAAACAAACAGTAACTTCACTGAATGTAATTCACTGGCTATTGGGACATCCAAAGGCACCAAAGAAATATTCTTTTCTTCTATACAAGACTAAATAGCAATGAGAATTTTTATTGTTTGTAATGCACATTACAAACAAGATAAATACCTTGTAATTTCCTCCTTGTTTCCATGACGTTCTTGTTCCGTGTTGATCCTTTCTCTCAGGCGATTGATCTCCACATCAATACTCTTAGCAGTTCTGGTGACCTCTAATCGCTCTGCATAAATTTGCTTGGCTTTAGCAGTATTTTCCTAGGATAAAGAACATAAGGAGCTGAGAAAACTAAAAAGGGCACTTGGCACATCAAACTCACCTCAATAAACAATGTGTTTCAGGCAGCATCATCCATAATTTCTGTTCCCACATATACTAGCATGCAAGACGAGAAATTTATGTCCCTGTGTGAAGCCAACAGTAGGGGGAACTGTCAAATCCCCTCCAATTTCTGTCTCAGCAGAGGAATTTCTGCAAAGATGGTAGATACAGCAGCATTATACCAGCACATTCCGCTCAACTATTGTTCCACTGGGTTGTGATATTTAAGTGGCCAATAGGAGATTAAACAGAAGTTTTTTAAATTATGAGGAGTTTTGATAGAGTGAAGTCATCAATTTAAAATGAGGGGGGCTGGGAGAAAGTTCTTTACACAGAGGGTTGTACATATGGAATCCTTTGCCATAAGCTGAGGCAAAGACCACTGCATCTTTTAAGTGAAAATTGGATAAATATTTGAAGCAGTGGAAGATTCAAGGTTATTGAGACACAGCAGGGCAACAAGTTTAGTTTTGGACTGCTCCAGCAAAGAACTGGCACAGACACAATGAGCTGAATGGCCTCCTTCTGTGCTGCAAACTTCTATGGCAACTTGCCCTCCAAACTCCAATCCAGGCTCAGAATGTTGATTGTAAATCTCATCTCCGTGTGTCTATCCTGCTGGGCTGTCTCCTATTTTAAAATCAACAGCAGAAATCTGGATCAGTGTCAGCAAGGACAGCTGCCATTTAAATATCTCAACGCTGAGGAGAGGAGCACATTCCCACCAGTTGCTGCTTTGCATTGTCTGTCTGGTGATATTTCTTACTTCTGGCTTCAGCCCAGATTCCTCCAACTGATTTAAAAATCAGATGCTGCACATCAGGATAGCCATAGGGAAGAGATTTAAAAATCAGCAGCAGGAGCTGGGACTGGTTAGAAAGGAGAGTTGCCGTTGAAACAATGCAGCGTTGAAGGAGCGGAGCAAAGGTGACACGAGTGGTTCAAATGATAAAAATACAGCAAATGTATTTGTGAATGCCAGCGCACACGAGAATTTTGGTTGGTAAAAGTTATGTAATGTTGATCCTTGCCTGATACAAGAGTTATAGGTTATTTCAGTTTGTTTTGAATAGAATGTTGCGAGGACGCACGGTGATCACCATTCCTACAACTTAAGGGTGACTACATCTCTAATGTAACCACTTAATGTCCTGAAAAGCCAAAGTAACCATGTACAGGCAACTTCATCATCAATGGCTTAAATCCAGAGTATGATATGAACCATTCTCTGGTATGTGAAGGATAAAGTGAATAAAATTTGCAGCCATCAAAGTGTGTGCCACAAAGTGATTGGAGGAGAAAGGATTTTTTTTTGGATACACATTAAAGCCTGATGAAAGTGTGGTATTGTACTTTCAGGAGCTAAACCAAATGACCAGACTTGAAAAGCAACAGTAAATCTCACTACCTGGCACAGTGAGTTTTGGTAGTTCTTGTCTAGATCACTGGGCGAAACAATTTGGGAGGAAACTGAATCAAACCATTCCACGTCTGGAACTCTGAATTCCCACCTTGCGATTGCCAATATCTCAGTACAATAAATTTAGCAGAAGGGGGCACCATCTTTAAAAAAATCCTTTCTGCAATGAGATTATATCATACTGACTTGCAAGTGTGAGTGTATCCCTGGTATCTTTACCAATATTCCAAGTAAACTTGATTACCTTGGATGTAAGCGAGAACTCCCCTCTCATTTACTGACGTTGCAACAACCCCAAACAAGATATTGAGAAATGGGTATATTTTGCAGAATGCAGGACTCTCGATTTAAACAGAAGCTCACTTCCGCTGTACCACAACAGTTATTTTAATACCGTATTACCATATCACCTCTTCAACTATCCCCCAAGATCAGCACTCACATAAGCAGTTAAACAACAGATGATTGGTCAGCTGAAACAGAATGCATCACTAATAGCTAGCACTTAAGCTGCTTTTCGTTGAGTGCTTCATGAGGCAATGCAAACAGCTCACATTCTAAACCTATTGTACTGAAAAGCTATTAATGTTTAACAAAAAAACAGGGACATTTCGATGACATTTTAAAGCTAGTTGCAATTTTAACTATTTAGTGGTGCTCAGAAGACACAAGGCTAGCATTCTGACAGGGTATGAGCTTGGTGTAGTAAGAAGTCCTTCTATTGAAAATTATAGCGATAAATGTTTTGTGGCACCATCTTGATTTGCAAATATAGCAAAATATGGTTTCAATGCAAATAAATTATACAGAATTACTTTAACAGCTCAACAAGTTTGTCTGAGAACCTGAGCCATGCACACCAGGAAAAGGACAGGTTCAATCCCTGGTGAGTTAGCTGATCACCACCAGCACAGCAGTAAGGATACTACAATTTGCCTCAGTCCTTGGATTAGACAGGAAAAAGAATAAAAACCTGAATGTCTGATGGACAAGGTCAGATTCAGCTGTAATGTGCTTTGCAGGCAAATAGCCTTGACTCTCAGACAAAGATTACACATGAATAATACCATTTGGATGAGTTACCAATGTCTCTAACCCAACTACCAATAACAGCACCCACACAATCAGGACCTAGCATGGATTCTACATCTTCAAGAGAGTAAGGGAGAAGAGCAAAGAAAAATTGGTGGGGAAAAAAAAACCTTTACTGGCTAATGGTAATTATTTTATTCCCAGCAAACATCTAAGTACTTTTTTGAAAACTGTAGGCAAAATTATACAACATATAAAAAGTTACTGAAAAATATTCTTCAGGGACAAAATAATTAATACTTATCCAAGTTCAGTGCCATGCAACTGAGATAAAATAGCTAAACAAAGAATTTGCCTAAATAAGAATTATCACTGTGCTTCAAAAACTAATTGCTTGAAGCAATTTAGGATATTGACACTGAGAATCCCTACATGGTCAGTGTCCCCATACGTGGTCAGTGTCCAATAAAGTAAGTAAAGTACAAATGCCTAAGTGGCAAAGTAGAAAAGTAGTAAGAATGACAAGCAAGGGTTAATTAGAAGCTGCTTAGGTTAGGACAATGGGCCCCTTCAAGGCTAATAGTGGTGTGAGGAACTCGTTAGATGTTGGGGTCTGCTTATGCTCATCATTGGCATGGCAACAATAGGGAGTAGGGAGTTTGGTGTGGGTGTTTCTGCACAGCTGGTTGATCAATAGAAAATAATGAGCTGAGTGAGGCCAGAGATATTCCAGGTTAGCAGATAAGGATGGGGATGATTAGGGGAAACATTCCAAGCTGGAAGATGAGGGGACATCCATCTATGTCTGTCACTGCGGCGTGATCAGCTAACTGTATTGTCCATGATTGGCCTGCAGTTAGGTAACCCCTCATGGCCAACCTATGCCCGGCTTATGATTGGTGTTGAACCTCATGTTAGCAATGTTCCAACCCCTATTGATCTGTATAAACGTGTGTATTTTCTGTATGTTCTTTGTCTTGCTTTGCCAGCATAGAGGGACTCTAACAGGATTCCAAATCGATGCTGCAGACCAAGTCCGGCTATTAAAGTTGTGTTGAACTTTAAATGTGTATTCGACTCAGTTTTTGCTGAACCAGACTGAGGGAAAGAATCCAGTTCATCAACACAATAAGATGCTAAAAGGATATAAGTTAAAATCTTCTATGTTAATATTTCACAAACTGTGACTTCCCTTTTATAAGGCTTATAGTAGTGAGTTAGCAGCAGGTCACACCCACATAGAAAAATCTGTGTATACCTCTAAAACCTTCTGTTTACTTCCAAGGTTCTCCTTTAGTTTATCTATTTCATCCAAGTGCTCCTTCTTTTTCTCTTCATAATGTCTTTTATGATGCTTACACTTTCCAACTTCTGTGTCAATCTTACTTAGTTCATCCTATTAAGAGCAAATGCAGGTTATTTTTATACTGAACATCTACAATTCTAAAACAAAGTTGGAAAACTTTACAGTATTAATTTCCACCTTTATTGGATCAGCTTCTTCAGCTATTAAATTGATCTTCTCCTTCATCTCTTTGTACTTTTGTTCAGCCTCATCCACTATCTTTCGGTGCTCATCCATATTATTTCTGGCCTGCTCCAACTTATTCTTGCCCGACTCGATTCTGTGCCAGATATCTTGCACTTCTTCTTCCTAGTTTTTTTTTTAAAAAGGAAAATCATCAACTAGAAGGGAACCAGTTATCACCCAAACTCATATGACTGATTCATCTTCATGGATCAATCTCAAGTCTACAAAACAACACATATGAAAGAAAATTCATAAGTCTATTTTGTGCAGCATTTAAAGTGGTTATATACAGGTTTGAAAAAATTAAAATGTGGTTAAGACACTTACCAGCGTGGAAATATCCACAGATTGGGGTTCTTCCACGTTCTCCAAATCTGTAATTTCTAGCTTTATTTTTGTCACATCTTCCTAAAACAAGGAATTGAAAAATATGTGGAGGAGTTTTTTCTTTTTACATTAAATCTGACTGAATACTTAAAGCAAAAATACATGTAATCGTATTTTTCTTCTAACTACGGACCTGGATTTTCCTCCTTTGCATTTGTTTCATTTTCATCTGAGTCTCATTTATCCGTATTTCTTCCTCTATTGACCGCAATTGCTGCTGAAAATGTGACACCTGGACCATCTTATGGCTCACTTCAACTTCCAGCTGACTGTAACACAAAGAATCTTAGTGACCAAAATGCTTACATTTCTGGAAAACAAAATATAGTTAATACAATATTCCTTGTTTAGTAATAACACTTCTTTGAACTAGCACAAGTCACAGACAAGCACCCATTAAACTGCAGACCAGGCTGTATACTGGCTCCTAGTGGTGAATCTGCATATTAGGTTATACCATCTCCTTGCACTGGTATTTACAAGACAGCAATGTGCATACTTCATGCTTCTCACACATGAACAGAAGGACCTACTAAACAACCGAATGCCAACGTCTCAGCAACACATGATGTTCTTAAAAGGTGGTAATATAAATGGATAGGAATGAACATTAACATAGTCAGGAAACATACAAGATTTAATATTCAACATGAATGTGGTATTCAAAGATGTTATCACATAAACATAGGCTGTTCATGAGAATCAACAATCATAAAAAGTGCACAATTTAGTCCTCAAGAAAAACAAACAAGAGGAAATCTCAATGGGTTGATATGATGACATTGTACCTCTCTGGCTCATCAACTGGAGCATCAGTATGATGCACTACAGCATTGCCCAATTCTTCAATCTTTAAGGTGCTTTGATAAATCAGCAATACAAACTTTTCACTATCACACTACGGAACAACCTATTCATTTTATCATGTATGAGAACCTCTCTCAAATATTAGCACATTTATCACCTCAAAATTCTGAACCATAATTGAACATACGCCAAGCCAGAGGGGAAGATTTGGCGGGGGGGCGGCGGTGGAGGAGAAGAGAAAAGAGGAGGCAAGAACAGGGCAGAATTTCCAGGGTACTTTTGATGACCAATTGCTCCAGGCTGCTAATTTTTCTCTGTGAGGATGGAACACCAAGATAGCTGTTGCAGAAATTTACAAACCTGATTTCGAACTCCACATCACCACCCAAGTATCTTGCCCTGTCCATTTCTGAAGAGTAGTAGCGGTTGGTAAAGACCTGGTCACCTGCTGCAGTAAAGGCTTCTTTGCAGTTCCAGGGTGGTTTTTGCTGCTGCATAATTTGACGAGCTCTGCTGTTGCTCTGGAAATGAAAATTGAAATTGCAGACATTTAGTTTCCATGGCTTGCTAGAATTGGGTTAGTCTAAAAGTGGTTGCTCTGAAGATGAATTCTGATACACACCTACTCAAAATGTATTGCTCATTGTGCTATGACAGGCAATTAAATAATCTGGATATTCACTGTCATATTACATACTGTATACTGTAATAAAAATATATGTTGCATCTATGTTTAGGAACATAGGAACAGGAGTAGGCCATTCAGCCCTTCGTGCCTGCTCCGCCATTTGATAAGATCATGGCTGATCTGTGATCTAACTCCATATACCTGCCTTTGGCCCATATCCCTTAATACCTTTGGTTGCCAAAAAGCTATCTATCTCACATTTAAATTTAGCAATTGAGCTAGTATCAATTGCCGTTTGCGGAAGAGAGTTCCAAACTTCTACCACCCTTTGTGTGTAGAAATGTTTTCTAATCTCGCTCTTGAAAGGTTTGGCTCTAATTTTTAAGACTGTGCCCCCACCTCCTAGAATCCCCAACCAGCAGAAATAGTTTCTCTTTATCCACCCTATCTGTTCCCCTTAATATCTTATAAACTTCGATCAGATCACCCCTCAACCTTCGAAACTCCAGAGAATACAACCCCAATTTGTGAAATCTCTCCTCGTAACTTAACCCTTGAAGTCCGGGTATCATTCTAGTAAACCTACGCTGCACTCCCTCCAAGGCCAATATGTCCTTCCGAAGGTGCGGTGCCCAGAACTGCTCACAGTACTCCAGGTGCGGTCTAACCAGGGTTTTGTATAGCTGCAGCATAACTTCTGCCCCCTTGTACTCTAGTCCTCGAGATATAAAGGCCAGCATTCCATTAGCCTTCTTGATTATTTTCTGCACCTGTTCATGACACTTCAATGATCTATGTACCTGTACCCCTAGGTCCCTTTGGACATCCACTGTTTTTAACTTTTTACCATTTAGAAAGTATCTTGTTCTATCCTTTTTTGATCCAAAGTGGATGACCTCACATTTGTCTACACTGAATTCCATTTGCCACAGTTTGACAGGTGAGCTAGCATTCTGTATGTTAAAATGCTATTTCAGGAACAAGATAGCAGTGAACTAGATCTGAGATTGCGGTGAAACCAACTCCCACTGGACAATGAAATCAAGGTATGTAAAGTTAGAATATAGAAGCAGAAATTTATTTGCCTCAGTTTTTAAAAACTAATTTTACTTAATTAATTTATTTGATACTTCTTTTCTATTTTATCCATTCATTTATTAGAAGTTTGGAATTAAAAAAAGAGTCTGGTCTTGGGAAGAGGCAAATTCTCCAGACAAGTGATACAGAAGCAACTTGTGAAGCACTTACACACATCCTATAGTGGGATGTCTAAATGTGGCGCATGGGCCATTTCTGCTAATTGATCCCTGGCAATCCGGCCCACCAACTCCATTCTATTTGTGTTCGTCTCTTAGTGTCTGATTTATATGGTTTGAATTTTGTGAGGCTTTCGGTTTGAATAATGCTGTTCCAGCTGCTGTTGTCACAATTTGGGATTTCTTCACCATTGAGGCATCAAGACCTGCTAATGTCCACGTCTCGAGATATGTGTAATTTAATGGGAACTTCGATTTAAACTTTACGTTTACGGCCCTCGGGGCTCCATGGTATGCATTTAAGTGGTTCACAAACAAAAAGCTCGGGCACTTGTCCTAGAAACTGGTATCAGCACAATTCTGCATGGGAACAAATCACATGCATTCATCGAATGATATGAAGCACACAGAGCCCAAAGTAACACGAGAAAGTATCAAACTTCTCCGTACAAAGTTTAACTGAATACCAAAATGCCGTCCTGCTGCCAATTTCCTACACTTATATCACTTGCAAAAGAATATAGAAAAAAGAAAAACTAATAACCCGCTACTGCATGCTGGAATACTATTATAGGTTAATGATTGCAAGCACTTTGCAGTTTTTTTAAAAAACACAGTAGTCTGTGCCACCACCTCCCTCCCTGTCCCCATGACATTGCATTTGTGGAGTCAAGGCCAAGCACAGTATTCCAGTCAAGCAGGGTTAGAGGGTGAGGTATAATTGAGCCCAGACAGGGGAAGGGAGGGAAGGGAGAAAGATATTAGTACAAGGCATACAAAAATAAAGATGGCCTCTGTATTGACAGTAATCCTACATTATTGAAAGAGAGCAAAACCAAATTTCAGACATGCAGAACTCCTAAAGTTATATGCAATTTTAATCAGGAGCAAGCAGTGAGACATGATTTGGTCATAAAAGATTAATGATCTCGCCATGGTTTTTAATAGCTCTTCTACGCAAATATTAAAATCTCCACTTTGAAGTTTGTTTTAACTATGCAGATGGAAACCAAGTTCCAGGTTTTGAAGCAGTATTAGTGTTCTGTGCATAAAGAATTACCCAGACTGCATTTTTGTTTTAACATTTCAGTGCCTTTATAAGTTTGCTGACCTCTGGCAGGTTACATCAAGTTCATTTTTGTTTTGCCTGTTTGTCAGTATTAAAAATACTAAGTGTATGAGGATCTATAGCACATATTGGATTCGGACTCCAGCATGAAATGAGTTTGGTCTATCTCAACCCAATTCCCAGTTGATCTTAATAATTTGGCATGAACAGACACTATTGGTAACCTCACTCAAACAGCACAAAAGTCGTGTGGGAAATACAAAAACGCATACTTGTATAGTAGGGGATTCTTCTGGGGCTGGAAAGAGGATTTTAAACTTTAAAAAAAAAAGTTTGTACTTCTCCTCACTCTTGTTGGGATACGGTCCCATGAGCACAGACAGGCCAAGTAGCCATTGTTTACATAGGTGTACAAACATTGAATACCAACTTATTCAGAAATGGAGGGAGCACATAAAAGCTCGATTCTGCTCTCTCCTAATGCCCACAAAGATACAAAATTAGTGGCCCTGATAATACATTGTGGTTTAAACAGCATAAAACCTCTATTGTTCCAACTCTGTATTCTTTCAACTTACCATGAACAAAGTCACAGTGGATCCACAGAGATCAAAGGAGATTCACAGAGATACAGATATTAGTTTATCTCCCACAGCAGCTCACAGTTGGAGGAAATGAGGCAACAAATTCAGCTAACAGACGTAACCGGTTGAGAGGTTACAATGCCAACTCTGGAGCAAGTGACAACAGGAATTACCACTGATTTCAATGTATTGGGGTTTTGACATACTTACCAACCAAAGGATTGCTCACAGTGAATTGGAGGATGCATTGCCATGTATTATCAAATTTATATATGCCAAATTCCATTTTTATTACATGATATTCTGGGATTTCTCTCAGCATTTTGGAAAATGAATTTCACAACTGCTTATTTTCCTGTGACCGTGAGTTATACTTCACCAATGCATTTAATAGTTAACTCATCTGTGTAAAGCCTAGGATGCAGAGTAAAATGGTAGTTAGTAGACTTGAAGTATATATTTTTGCAGCACTGGGCAAGAGGGGGCGTGTCAGAACAGGAGAGGGTTGGGAGTTCCAGATTCCAGGGAGAGAGATACCCTGCACAGTAGTACAGGGAAGGATTCATGGTTTGGCAATACTGAGGGAGGTGAGGTCTGCGGTTACTAGGGAGGGTTTGCAGAAGACTGGGAGCACAGAAGTGGATTGAGTGTGTTGGGCTCCAGCAACAAAGTGGGAAGATGGGTCAAGGGGAATGTGGCCCAACCCAGTACTACCATAATGTGACTCATCTCCAACTGTTTCATGGCATTTCTGGTCCTGATGCCATTTTTTAAACCAATAAATGCACGTCATATTGGATGTGCTGAGTCACAGCTGGCAAATACATTACAAAGCACATTTTTCACTAAAAACGGACTGCAGGCGCTGAAGGAGCACAAGAGGCTAGGACTAGATTGAGAGTGGGACAGTGGGCATGATAACTGGAACAAAATAGCCAGGATCAAAATAGACCATTGATGTAGATGCAGTGATTTGGTGGACAGTGAGCCAGGTCAGACTGGAATGGATTCAGCAAGGGCACCAACATTGGCATTGAAGTGAAACTTGAGCCCCAGGCTCATGACAGAGGTTACATCTCGTGGTAAGGGCAGCAAGCAAAACTCACCTTTCCAAATAGAGTTGATGGGCAGAGTGAAAGGTTTTTTTTTGCAAATGTTTGACATTACATTAGTTATACTAGAAATTATTTTTTAAACCTGAATGTAACTGGTTAAAAGTTTAAAAACATGGATTTCTTTTTCCAAAAAGCTGTTTGATTTAGTGTCAGTAGGATACAGCACAGAAGGTGGCCATTCAGCCCGTCGTGCCTGTGCTGGCTCTTTGGAAGAGCTTTCCAATTGGTCCCACTCCCCTGCTCTTTCCCCATAGCCCTATAAATTTTTCCAATTCCCTTTTAAAATTTATTACTTAATCTACTTCCACCACCCTTTCAGGCAGTGCATTCCAGATAACAATTCGCTGCGTAAAAAAATGCTTCCTCATGTCGCCTCTGGTTCTTTTGCTAATATCATCTTAAATCTATGTCCTCTGGTTATGGAGCCTTCTGCTACTAGAAACAGTTTCTCCTTATTTACTCTATCAAAACCCTTCATGCTTTTGAACACCTCTACTAAATCTCCTCTTAACCTTCTCTGCTCTGAGAACAACCCCAGCTTCTCCACATAACTGAACTTTTACATCCCCGGTACCATTCCAGTAAATCTCTCTGCACCCTCTCTAGGGCCTGATATCCTTCCTAAAGTGTGGTGCCCAGAATTGAACACAATATCCCAGCTTGGGTCTAACCACAATTTTATAACAGTTTAGTCTAACTTACCTGCTTTTGTACTCGATGCTTCTATTATTAAAGCCCAGGATCACATATGCTTTTTCAACAGCCTTCTCAACTTGTCCTGCCACCTGCAAAGATTTGTGTACATACACCTCCAGGTCTCTGTTTCTACACCCCCTTCAAAATTGTACCATTTACTTTATATTGCCTCTCATTTTTCCTACCAATATGTATCACTTCACACTTCTCAGCGTTAAATTTCATCTGGCATGTATCTGCCCATTTCACCAGTCTATCTATGTCCTCCTGAAGTCTGTTACTATCCTCCACATTGTTTACCACATTTACAAATTTCATGTCATCTGCAAACTTTGAAATTATACCCTGTATATCCAAGTCCAGGTCATTAATATATAGCAAAAAGAACAGTGGTCCTAATATTGATCCCTGGGGAACATTTCCCTCCAGTCTGAAAAACAACCGTTCACCACTACTCTGCTTTCTGTCCCTTAGCCAATTTTGTGTCCACGCTATCACTGTCCCTTTAATCCCATGGGCTTTAATTTTGCTTGCAAATTTATGATGTGGTACTTTATCAAATGCCTTTTGAAAGTCCATATACACATCAACCCTTTCCATTACTTCTTCAAAGAACTCAATCAAGTTAGTCAAACACGATTTTCCTTTAACAAATCCGAGCAGACTTTCATTTATTAGCCCATACTTTTCCAAGTGCCAATTAATTTTGTCCCAGATTATTGTCTCTATAAGTTTCCCCACCACCATTAGGCTGACTGGCCTGTAATTGCCGGGTTTATCCCTCTCCCCACTTTTGAACAGGGGTATAACCTTTGCAATCCTCCAGTCCTCTGACACCACTCCCATATCTAAGGAGGATTGGAAAATTGTGGCCAGAGCCTCTGCAATTTATACCCTTACTTCCCTCAGTAACCTAAGGTGTAGCTTATCTGGACCAGGTGACTTTTCTACTTTGAGTACAGCCAACCTTTCAAGTACCCCCTCTTTATCTATTTTTATCCTATCCAATATCACTACTACCTCCTCCTTTACTGCTACATTGGCAGCATCCTTTTCTCTAGTGAAGACAGATGAGAAGTATTCATTTAGTACTTCAGCCATACCCTCTATCTCCACAAGATGATCTTTTTTGTCCCTAATCGGCCCCACCCTTCCTTTGACTATTTATGTTTATAAGTGTTTTGAGTTCCCTTTGATGTTAGCTGCTAATCTATTCTCATACTCTCTTTGCCCCTCCTATTCCCTTTTTTAGATCTCCTCTGCACTTAATTGGCTTGACTTCTCATTTATTAATTGATTTTCATGCCTGCGTCATTGTTTCATAAGTCCTTAGTAGCTTTTTTATTGCAAGTTTGGTGACCAATTTTTCTCACATTTGATTGGCATGGTATCTACTTGTTCAATTATGATTTGTCTCAGATTAACGAACACAATTTTTGAGCCAGTCGGGTTCAATTATGACATGGACGTGGTATATCACAAGTGTGACGGCAGAGGTGTTAGAAGAAATGTGGTGGCCAGATAACATATTATTTTGTTAAAAAGAAACTTGCATATGCATGCACTTCCTTTAATTCCAGTTCAGATGTAACATTGCCTAATGCATTCATTTTAAAATAAAGACAGTCATTTGTGATGTGCATAAAGACTCTCCAGGAACTAAAACTACCAGAGCCACAATATCTGCTAGCTCTTAATTGACCTTCCACAACAAAACTGGGTTTCTTCTTGTATCCACCCTGAACAGCAATTAACGTCTGAATGAACTCACACAGTGTTTACTTGTCAATTAAACTTTGTGGCTTTAGCTGACTGCATTATATTTTACATGGTATAATGTCCATCCTTGACAGCACATCCTCTGATTCATCATGAACAGTGCAATAGCATATTCACTGGTATATATAGAAATGTGCGTATAGATGGCCCCTTATCATCTGAGTGTTTCAAAACACTTCATAGAGTGAATTACACATGCAGTGCAGTGACTGTTATATAGTCAAGTATGACGTTCTACACCAATGTCTCCCAACAATGAGTTGATTGACAGTTACTCTTTTTTGGTAGTGGTGCTTGAAGGAAGAACATTTACCAGGACAGTGAGAGAACCCTGCCTTTCATACATAATTTTGGGATCTTGTGTGTTCACCTGAATACAGTTAGGACCTTAGACGTAACATTTCCTAAGGAGGGCAAAGGATTTTTCAGCAAGAGTGACAGGATAGCGATCAGGATTAAAAATCACTAATCTTTCCCCAGCCTAGGGCTGTTAGAGAAACCTGTAGCATCCCAGCTGAAACCAGCTAATTTAGCACAGACCAGGTATTTGTATGGTTTAAGTACTACACCACATGATGCATTTATCTATAAACTTTGCTTTGCAGCTGGTTCACTCTTGCCTCACTAACATCCATGCTGAAAACAAAAAAAAAAAATCAAATTTTTAAATAGAGAACAAAACGAAATAAGCTTCTAAATTTGCATTAGCTTTTTGTGGACAGAGCATATGTTCTCAATTAAAATGAGTGATTTTTTTTCTCTATGAAACTTGGAAGATTTGTTATGCTGATAGGATGACACTTCAGTTATGCTAATTACAGCCCACTTGCAGATTCAAATTAATTCCATATTACCAATGTTTAATATTTATTGAAGCTGGAGGATATCTATTTTGATTTTAGGGATAGAAAGTTAGTTATCTCATGTTTGGAAAGATTAGATAGATGGCAAAGTAGACTTTTGTAATTCTAATATTAATGAATTGAAATGGTTAAGACTTAACTACAAATATGTGAGCACCCACTGAAGAAAAGATGAAAGATAAATTCTTATTATAGATTAATATGACTGAAAAATCAAAGTTTTGAATAAGTGCACAATTGATATTCCATGTATATATCTCTAACCACAATTTACATCTTTGGAATTATAGTTGCAGCAATGCACTGCATATTTGTTGAAGTAAACTTTGTTAAACAAATTGTAAAACAGTTCAGGTTAAATGTGCTGTATTATGCAGTCCACTCTTTAAAAAATGCAACTGAGTTCAATCAGCTTCCGATTTTTAAACCTCCATAGCCACAATTGAAATTCTACAGAAAGAAAACTGCAAAAGGACTTACACTGATTAGCAGGATTTTTTCTATGCCTCTCATATCAATCAAACAGTTTGCCACCACTGGGTTATCTATCTCTAAGGCATCAAGAACAGTTGGGAAATCTGGATGACGAACAGCTCTTCAAGGAGAAAAATATAAATTTGAAGTTGATTTAATTAGTCTCCCTAATAAAACTTTGAAAACAACGAACGTAACAGAGTGAATATCAAACTATTACACATTAAGACAGCAGTAAAATGCTGCTCTCGATTAAAAACAATACAATTATGCAGTTTTTGTAGAATCAAAACAAGAGCATTTGCAGTCATTTTGACATATCAATGTTGTAAACTTTTCAACAATCTTGTACACTATCACTACATTATTAATAACATCATGGGTACCTGCAAACAAAACTTTTTCCTGCAGGCACCAGTTTAAGAGACTGATAGTGGGCCCCGTGAAATAGAATGGGCGATACAGCATAATTCTTTTCTCTATCAAGAAACTGAAATTTATACCAGAGACCCAAACGTAACTAGCAACAGCCACTGTTCTTTTTTTAATGCGTTCATGGGATGTGGGCGTCGCAGGCAAGGCCAGCATTTATTGCCCATCCCTAATTGCCCTTGAGAAGGTGGTGGTGAGGTACCAACTTGAACCGTTGCAGTCCGTGTGAAAGTTCTCTCACAGTGCTGTTAGGGAGTTCAATGATTTTGACCCAGCAACAAGGAAGGAACGGCGATATGTTTCCAAGTCGGGATGGTGAGAGACTTGGAGGGGAACGCGTTGTTCTCATGTGCCTGCTGCCCTTGTCCTTGTAGATGGTAGAGGTCGCAGGTTTGGGAGATGCTGTCTAAGAAGCCTTGGCGAGTTGCTGCAGTGCACCCTGTAGATGGTACACACCACATCCATGGTGCTGTTTCTGGTCAATGGTGACCCTCAGGATGTTGATGGTGGGGGATTCAGCGATGGTAATGCCGTTGAATGTCAAGGGGAGGTGGTTAGACTCTCTCTTGTTGGAGATAGTCATTGCCTGGCATGTGTCTTGCGGAATGTAACTTGACACTTCTCAGCCCAAGTCTGGATGTTGTCCAGGTCTTGCTGCATGTGGGCACGGACTGCTTCATTATCTGAGGGGTTGTGAATGGAACTGAACACTGTGCAATCATCAGCGAGCATCCCCATTTCTAACCTTATGATGGAGGGAAGGTCATTGATGAAGCAACTGAAGATGGTTGGGTCTAGGACACTGCCCTGAGGAACTCCTGCAGCAATGTCCTGGGGCTGAGATGATTGGCCTCCAACAACCACTACCATCTTCCTTTGTGCTAGGTACTGGAGAGTTTTCCCCGATTCCCATTGACTTCAATTTTACTAGGGCTCCTTGGTGCCACACTCGGTCAAATGCTGCCTTGATGTCAAGGGCAGTCACTCACACATCACCTCTGGAATTCAGCTCTTTTGTCCATGTTTGGACCAAGGCTGTAATGAGGTCTGGAGCCGAGTGGTCCTGGCGGAACCCAAACTATGTATCGGTGAGCAGGTTATTGGTGAGTAAGTGCCGCTTGATAGCACTGTCGATGACACCTTCCATCACTTTGCTGATGATTGAGAGCAGACTGATGGGGCGGTAATTGGCTGGATTGGATTTGTCCTGCTTTTTGTGGACTGAACATACCTGGGCAATTTTCTACATTGTCGGGTAGATGCCAGTGTTGTAGCTGTACTGGACCAGCTTGGCTAGATACGTGGCTAGTTCTGTACAATACAATAGTACCATGCACACAAGGACCATGTTAATTTTTTAAAAAAACATACTCTTGCTGACAAAAATAGACAAAAGCAGATAAATAATTAATATTCTTTACCCAATGCTTTTCCACAATGTTTTAGTGCAAACAAGCCTCAATGAAAGGTCAAATATTTGAGAATCTTGAAACTTACCTTTCTTTTACATTGTACATTTGATTTTCAAACTCACACACATTAATTTGGGGTCGTCTTCCTGAATTGAAGTATCGAGTCATCAAAGTCTGCAGCACCCGCTCATCTCTGTAATTATCACAGCAAAATGAAAGCAGCAGTGCTTTCAAACAACTTTCAACTGCCAAACCTAATTCAGGATACTTCAGTCTGAAGCAAGCACCTAAATAAATAAATAAAACTCTTTAATACAGTAGTAACATTCAATATGCAATTAAATCCCTAATATATTGAAAAACATATTTCTAAGCAAACTGATTCCAGCTATTACTGTTCACATCAACAGGATTCCACTGCCTAATGGACAAAATAAAGCTTTAATATGTCAATCATATAACTCAAGCAGTCAAGAGGGAGGTAAGTCACATGACTGCAGCTCCTGAATGGCTTAATGCTCTACGTTGTACCAAGCAACACAGAACAGGAAGGTTCCAAATTCAATCCTTGGTCTGTGACGAGACAGCTCTCAGCTGGGTGGTAGTAATGGCCCTACAATCAGCCTCAGCACCCTGATCATGTAAGGGGAAATTAATCAGGGCTTTTGCTCTGATCATTACACAGTGACCCTGCTGGAATGTGTGCATGAGAATTTCAGGTGAAACAAGGATTAGTCACCGGCAATACGCCTAACGCCGAATGGCCTTGCACTCATAGTCCAACCTGACACAGACAGACACTTGGGAAAGATGCCAAAGGGATCAGTGCCTGCAGAAATATATTAACGTATGAACCATTGCTTTCAAAAGGAAAAAAATTGGAGGTTAAAAAGATACATGAGGGATTTCTGCTACCATGTGTACTTTTTAAACTGACCAGTGTTGGTGGTCAGTTGTAGTTAGAAGCACCAACTTAATTTTAAAGTTAAAATAGACCACTCCAAATTCATTGGCAAATATGCGCAATTGGCCAAAGTGGCAGGGCAGCAATAGTTTGTGTCCAAGCCGGGTAGAAGAGAAAGAAACATTAGTGACATTCTAAACTCAATTAGATCGTAAAATGGGAAAGCTAGGGTATGAGGGATGAACTTTGATAGGCTCAATAACCTTGTCTTGTCCAATTGTTGATCCTCTAGTTTAGTAAGAAAGAATCTTCCGAAGGATCACAGATCAGCATGCAAGTTTGGGATAAAATGTGAATGTCAGAATACTCAGGCTGCATAGCTACCACAGTCAAATTACAAGACGCAAACAGTTCGTTCAGCCCAATCCGTCTGCGTTAATGGTTATCCTCCACACAAGCAGTAGCCCTAATCCCACATCCCTTTATTCCCCTTTCTTTCAACCACCTATCCATCCTATTCTCAAAAGTTGACATGGCCTCTGCTTCAATTATTAATTCCTTGGAAGTTGGCCCTTTAAAAGTAATATATCTGAATACTAGCTTGTGGCATTAGTTTACGTCGTATTTAATCAAGTTATGGTCACCATTTCTTAGGGGCACCACGACTTCCATTCTCAATATGGCACCTGGGTCACTCTCCATTACCAAGTCAGAAAGGAGTTATATCATGTGACATCCATAACACAGGGTCAGAATGCATTACATTTACTAATTCAGATTCTAGATTACTTGAGCATTCTCAGTTTATATCAGTTATTTTTGCTCCCTTTACACTAAGTAGTGCCAGCCAAATTAGCTTATTTGGAAGCTTATCATGTACTAACCAGTCTACCTGCCTCCTAGGTATCCCTGACATAAAGCTACTTAATCGCTTTTCCTATCTACTTTGTTCTCCTTTAACACATTAAACCCTTGAGTGTTGCACTCATTCTCATCCTTGGGGGTTAATCCTGTTCCCAAGAGGCTCAACTACCACAACAATCGAGATCAGTCATTGTATTACAAATCCCTCAAGCATTTGTATGATGCATTTTAATAGTTTAATCATCAAAACATTCCTTTCCTTATTTGATCATTCTGGGATTGATGTCATTAATTGACTTTCTTCTTAGTCGTGTTGTTTTACCATTTCCCTACCTTACCAGTTTAAATCCCAACTCACTGCCTGCTTACCCACTCTTGAAAATCTAAAACATAGCATGAAAAAATGTGAAGAAACATAGGTAGGTTCCTCCCCTCGTCCCAATTTTGTAACTCTCTACATTTGCAAAAGTGCAAAACATAAAAATGAAAAATGAACTATTCTCTATCTGGATTCCTTCTTACTAGTTTTTTTTTACGTAGGCCCAAAATGTCCACCAGCATGCTCAATCTGGCTGTTTAGCATACTCAAAATACCTCAAACATGATAACTGGCAGCGATCTTAAATGTTGCGTAAAATCTAAAAGTTATATTTCCTTTCAATCTTGAAGTCAGAACGTCAATGACAATGATAAAACATGAAATCTAAAATATGCAGGTCTAAAATGATTCACAATCAAGATATTGCCTCAATTAAAACAGCAATAAGGTTATTGTTGGTCAATTCATCTTGCTGCTACCCAAGTTTCTCAGGTGCATATAATGCCATAAGTTAGCTTGTACTAAACAATGGAAGCTGCGCAAGTAATTAAGATGAATACAGGATTTTTACAAGTGAGAATGCTGACTAGGCTGAGAGAAATATTGAGAAAACATCCCACAGATTTGCAGTTCTCACCAAAAATATTAGTTTCCACCGATTCTGTTTATGAAACTAATACATCTCTTAAAATACTAATCAAGGTTAACAGGCTAGTAGAATAATGACACAATGCAGACAAATGCACACAAGCATTAAAATATTACTTATTACACAATTAATGAAAGGAATCTGTAGTTTGTTATAGTATCTGAAAATTATTCTGTTAACAAATAAAATTGAATTTTAGGATGCTCTGAAGGAAAGAGGATAAATCCAAAAAAATTCCAGCATACTAATAAGCTGGCAATTTACAGCATCTAATTTTAGTTTCCATTCATCTAAAAAGAACACAGGCATTATAGAAGGAGCAAAATACAGTGAAGAGAGACACATCACGAGATAACTGAGCATGCTAAATAAATTGGAACAGTTCTTCCTTGAGAAGCAAGATGAAAAGTGACAGGAACCATGATTTTAAAATACCAAAAGAGAGCAGTTAAAAAAATTGAAAACAGCAAATTATTTGATTTGAATTCAAGATTGTGAAATGATACATATGGCAGATATTTTGTTCGGTGCAAATTCCTTTAAGTTTCCAGTCACTGTTACCCTGAATCTGGCTATGTCCAAACATGAATTTCTGATTTATGCATCAGAACAATCCAACACAATCTATTAGAAAGCTACTAGGCCATAGGACAATAATTATGATCACCTAACCTGTGTTGCAAAGAAGCACACAGCGTCACTCAAATCTAATGAACTTACGACTACAGCACACAAGACACTAGATCTTGATTTACATTATACATACAACACATGAAACATCAAAGGCAAGTTAATTATTCTGCTTCTGGCTTAAATAACTGCATGTTAGAAATTATTGAAATTTACCTATAGGGCCGACTGGTTTCTTCCTGAAACGACCCTGTTTATGTGCTTCCTCTATTGCTTCAAGTAATGCAGGCATGGTCGCTCCAAACCTTTTCAACTGGTCTGTTCTACTGGCTTTCAGTATTTCCAGCTGCTCCTTCCTGGATTCAGCAGAATTTTTCACATCTTGTTCTTCTCGTCTAGGGATATACAAAATAGCTAATGCTACAATTGCAATATGCTTATTCATATGTAAACTGAATGCGAGATCAATAGAGTGTCAAAGAAAAACTTTTATTGAAGAGGATTCTACAAGTTAAATTCTTTCACTTAATAAAATGGTTGCTTCATTAACATGCACAATTCAGTTTATATGAGCCTATTGGACTTGAACAAATTATTGTCTATTTTCTGTAAGGTTTTTAGTGTAGATTCACTGGAATTCAAACCTTTGCATATTCTTCTGTATCAAGTGAATACAGTAGAATTCTTACAGAATGTGGGACATTGGATGCACATTGTAAAAAAACCCAAAAAATACACCATTCCTGTATTTGTTTTATATGAGCGATCATTTATACTTGCATGGTTTCCTCTAGGAACTTTGTTCCTACCTCAAAACTATATATTTTTCCCCCAGATAACATGCAAAATTGAGCAACATTTTGCATTAATTTAGAAAACAGTGTTGGCTGGCTCTTAATCCAAACCTCATGAACTGTTCATAAATACTTTAGAAGGATTGCAATACGGCGACTGTTTAATGTCACAATGATAATGTGCTCACCAGTCTTCAAATGGATCTCTGCTTGCAATAAAAGATGCAAGATAATTGAAAGACCAATGAGAACTTTGTGAAAAGCACTGCATTTGTGCAAAGCCTGCACTTAAAACAGCTTGTGAAATCCAGCCCTAAAAAGACAACTAATGTGTGACGTCTATCCTTATTGAACAGCTCGTGTTACAATAGTTAAATTATGCTTTCCTTTTTCCTTCTAAGTTTAGTTATTTTCCGTTATTCCAGCTCTAAAGGCCACAATGGAAATCTAGAGGCATCTTCGGCTAGCTCAGTAGTACAAATCCAATTGTGCTTCAACTTAAATTTTTAGTGAAAACCACAAATAAATGCAATCTTTTCATTTTGTATTATCTACACTGATAAGTTTGTCAATTTATACTTCAATATTTGAATAATTACAATGGACCAGATAAGAGCGAGGAAGCGGGAAAGGAGCGGGGGGAGATTTAGCTGGGTTTCGGGGGTGGTGTCAGACAGCGGGACGTCCGGAGTTGGGGGTGGAATCAGTCATTGGAGGTCGGACATCGGAAAGGAGAGTCAGGCATCGGGAGGAGGGAAGCAGGTACGTTTGGTGCTCCACGTCGAAGCACTCCTGGCTCCTCCTGACCCACAAACAGTGCTGGAAAACACTTACTTGTTCCATCCAGCTGTTTTCCCCTCCCTTCAGCTGCCAAGTTTCCAGAGGCCAGGAAAACCTACCCCCGCCCGCCTCCGCCCCCCCCTCCCCACCTCCGCACCCCCCCCCCCCCCCCGCCTCCGCCCCCCCCCCGCAGTTAAATGTGAAACAAGAGGTTAAATTTGAGGCAAGCAGCCTCTTGGAAATATTTCAAGGATCTCCGGAAAGCAGGTTAGTCGCTCGCCCCCCAACCCGCCACTGTTAAAACCAGAAGTGGGTGCGTTGGAAGCAGGTTGGGGTTGGATCTCCGATTTTAAAATATTTAACCCTACTCCCCCCACCCGCCCGGGGGGCAGGGTGGTTAAGGCTCCAAATGATGCAAAATATACAAAGCCTGATGAGTGTTAAACTTTTCTGTTTTCAGTTATTTAAAAACTATTGAATATATCTTATTGCCCATTTTATTATGGGTACTGATTCCAATACAGCCTGATACTAGCAGTTACTGTCTATATCAGTGACTTATCTCTACTCTAAGTTACCAACCCAAGCTTTTCCTGTTCCTCTTCAGACTTGCTGATTGCATGTTGAAACTGTTCCAGCTGCTGTAAGGTAGTGGCTTCTTGGTCCATCAGTGCTTTCAGTTGTTCTTGCAGACTGCCAATTCTTTCCTGTCGCTCTCTGAGGTCAGTCTCTGAACTTTGATTTACACTGTTTTGAAGTAAAATTGGAAAAAAAGTTATCACAGTTGTAATATATTTGGGTGGGAGAAAAACAATTGTAGTAAAAACTAATCTTTAGAGCCAAGTACAGATTTTTTTGCCAAAATTTGAAATAACATAACATGGAAAAATCAATATTGTATATGAAGTCAAATACAAGATTGGATTTCTACCTTGAAGTTAAAACAACATGCATTTATATAGCGCCTTTAACGTAGTAAAATATCCCAAGGAGCTTCGCAAGAACGCTATCAGATAAAATATGACACCAAGCCATGTAAGGAGATATTAGGACAAGTGGTCAAAGAGGTAGGTTTTAAGGAGTATCTTAAAAGGAGAGAGGGTTTTTAAAAAAAAAATTTGTTCATGGGATGTGGGTGTCGCTGGCAAGGCCAGCATTTATTACCCATCCCTAATTGCCCTTGAGAAGGTGGTGGCGGTGAGCCGCCTTCTTGAACCGCTGCAGTCCACGTGGTGAAGGTTCTCCCAGTGTTGTTAGCTAGGGAGTTCCATGATTTTGACCCAGCGACGATGAAGAAACGGCGATACATTTCCAAGTCGGGATGGTCTGTGACTTGGAGGGGAACTTGTAGGTGTTGTTCACATGGGCCTGCTGCCCTTGTCCTTCTAAGTGGTAGAGGTCATGGGTTTGGGAGGTGCTGTCGAAGAAGCCTTGGTGAGTTGCTACAGTACATCCTGTGGATGGTACACACTGCAGCCACGGTGCGCCAGTGGTGAAGGGAGTGAATGGTTAGGGTGGTGGATGGGGTGCCAATCAAGCGAGCTGCTTTGTCCTGGATGATGTTGTTGGAGCTGCACTCATCCAGGCAAATGGAGAGTATTCCATCACACTCCTAACTTGTGCCTTGTAGATGGTGGAAAGGCTTTGGGAAGTGAGGTGAGTCACTCGCTGCAGAATACCCAGCCTCTGAACTGTTCTTATAGCCACAATATTTATGTGGCTGGTCCAGTTAAGTTTCTAGTCAATGGTGACTCCCAAGATGTTGATGGTGGGGGATTCGGCGATGGTAATGCCGTTGAATGTCAAGGGGAGGTAGTTAGACTCTCTCTTGTTGGAGGTGGTCATTGCCTGGCACTTGTCTGGCATGTATGTTACTTGCCACTTATCAGCCCAAGTCTGGATGTTGTCCAGGTCTTGCGGCATGTGGGCATGGACTGCTTCATGGTAGAGCCAGAGAGGCTTAGGAAGGGAATTCCTGAGCTTAGAGTCTAGACAGCTGAAGGCACAGCCACCAATGGTGGAGTGATGAAAATCAGGGATGTGCAAGGGGCCAGAATTGGAGGAGTGCAGAGATCTTGGAGGGCTGTAGGAGGTTACAGAGATAGGGAGGAGCAAAGGCATGGAGGGATTTGAAAACAAAGATGAGAATTTTAAAATCAAGGCGCTGCCAGACCGGGAGCCAATGTAGGTCAGCGAGCACAAGGGTGATGGGTTATCAGGGATTAATGCAAGTTAGGATATGGGCAACAAGGTTTTGGATGAGCTCAAGTTTATGAAGGGTGTAAGGTGGGAGGCTGGCCAGAAGAACATTGGAATAGTCGAGTCTAGAGGTAACAAAGGCATGGATGAGGGTTTCAGCAGATGAATCGAGGCAGGTTTAGAGACAGGCAATGTTATGGAGGTGGAAGTAGGCGGTTGGTGGTTGAAAGGATATGGAGCCGGAATCTCAGCTCAGGGTCAAATAGGACACCAAGGAAGTAAAAGACACAACCATTTGATTTATTCTTTTTTTTAAATCACAAAATGCAGAATACACAATTAAACTGATAATTCTAACAAGACCACACAAATAATGTTCTGACCTATTTCGCAGTTCTTCAATTCGCCTCTGTAACTGGTCATGGTCTTTTTCAAGTTGTTTCAGCTGTGTCCGGTAGCGGTGGAATGTTGCCTGTAAGCAAGTAAGTTCAACTACACTTGACTTATTAAACTTAAATTTCTACACTGATACTAAAATTAAGTATACAAATATAATAAAATTTAAATTATTAAAAATGAAAACTCAAACAAGTGACACCTGGAATAGACAATAAAGATAGAAGAACATGTTCCTCTTTATTATGCTTAGCCTTCCTAACAACAACACAATTTATTGCATCTTTCTAGTTCAGCTTGTGTTTTTTTTTTGAAGGGGGGAGGGAAAGGGAAGAGAGGAGAGAAAAGAAAGAAACTTCTTTTGTATAAGTCTGCAAGTCTTTGGACCTGGTTACATCAAGGCATTTAAAGCCAATCACTGACCTTGTGTGCACAGGGCTTCCATGTGTGCATGAGGCTACCCTGTATGAGAAATATGTCCTCTACTTTAAAGTAGTAGAACTCATCACCTAATAGCTGGCTGAATTCCTGGATCTTCTAGAAGAGGTTGTGAAGTGAACTAGAGAGGTAAGTTTCTCCATCTGTACTCCATAAATGCCAAGGGTCAACGCAATTCTTGCTGCTAGAAATTTTAACGCCAAGGTAAAGAGGAGGGAAGTCTAGAGAATTCAGGCCATCAACACACACTGTAAATATGGGAGGTGAATACAAGATTTTTACCGATTTCCAAAATCTATCACTGAAAGCCGTTTTTTTTTTATATACAGTACCCCACACCCCGGAATGTGTGCCAATGCACTAAATCCTAGGTTTGAAACAAAGCTGATAAACCATACCATTTGACCTCCCTGATATACTATACACTATCCAATATTTACACACTGTTTTATTGTACTCCAATTAAATCTACTAACCTCAGTCTCTTTGCATGCTTTGTTTTTTCCTTGTACATCTTCTTTCAAAGTTGTACACTGTGGCCGTAATACTTGTGCCTCTTCTGTAATTCTCTGTAACTGATTCTGAACTTCCTTAAATTTTTCTTCTGTCTCGTTAACTTTGATCTGCAGAACAGGGGAGGAACAAAATCAGATTTAATTTTATCTTAAAAGAAAAAGTAGCAAATTCTACACTTCAACAGTAGCAATGTTTAAATGTAGAAAATTGATTGTGGATAAACTTTCAACACAATTTCTGTCTTAAAAGGGGCTTGTCTAAAGATCTAAGTGTAAATTAGTCAAACTTAAAAATTGTGTGTCTCGGCTGAAATTAATTTGTCATGGTACCTTAGTATATTAGAGCACAGAAGGCAGCCATTCGGCTCAACATGCTTGTGCTGGCTCTTTGAAACTATTATCCAATTAGTCCCACTCCCCTGCTCTTCCCCCATAGCCCTGTAATTTTTTTCCCAAGTATTTATCCAATTCCCTTTTGAAAGTTATTATTGAATGGGGCAGTACATTCCAGATCATAACTCTCAGCGTAAAAACATGTTCTCTCGCGTTGCCTCTGGTTCTTTTGCTGATCACCTTAAATCTGTGTCCTCTGGTTACCAACCCTTCTGCCACTGGAAACAGTTTCTCCTTATTTACTCTATCAAAACCGTTAATGATTCTGAACACCTCAACCAAATCTCCTCTTAACCTCTGGCCCGAGAACAACCCCAACTTCTCCACATAACTGAACTCCCTCATCCGTGGCACCATTCTAGTAAATCTCTTCTGCACCCTCTCTAAGGCCTTGACATCCTTCCTAAAGTGTGGTGCCCAGAATTGAACACAATACTTTAGCTTAGGCCTAACTAGTGTTTTATAAAGGTTTAGCATAACTTCCTTACTTTTGCACTCTATGCCTTTATTAATAAAGTCAAGAATCCCATATGGTTTTTTTTTTAAAAACAGTCCTCAACTTATTTTGTCTGCTTCAAAGATTTGTGTACATACACCTCCAGGTGTCTCTGTTCCTGTACCCACTTTAAAATTGTACCAATTAGTGTATATTGTCTCTCCTCCTTCTTCCTACCAAAATGTATCACTTCACACTTCTCTGTTTTAAATTTCATCTGCCCATTTCACCAGTCTGTCCATGCCCTCCTGAAGTCTATCACTATCCTCCACATTATTTTTAATTCATTCATGGGATGTGGGCGTCACTGGCAAGGCCATCATTTATTGCCCATCCCTAATTGCTTGCGAGCAGGTGGTGGTGAGCCGCCTTCTTGAACCGCTGCAGTCTGTGTGGTGAAGGTACTCCCACAATGCGGTTAGGAAGGGAGTTCCAGGATTTTGACCCAGCGATGATTAAGGAACGGCGATATATTTCCAAGTCAGGATGGTGTGTGACCTGGAGGGGAACGTGCAGGTGCTGGTGTTTCCAAGCGCCTGCTGCCCTTGTCCTTCTAGGTGGTTTGGGAGGTGGTGTCAAAGTGGCAAGTTACTGCAGTGCATCTTGTAGATGGTACACACTGCAGCCACGGTGCATCGGTGGTGGAGGGAGTGAACGTTTAAGGTGGTGGATGGGCTGCCAGTCGAGCAAGCTGCTTTGTCCTGGATGGTGTCAAGCTTCTGGAGTGTTGTTGGAGCTGCACTCATCCAGGCAAGTGGAGAGTATTCATCACACTCCTGACTTGTGCCCTGTAGATGGTGAAAAGGATTTGAGGAGTCAGGATGTGAGTCACTTGTCGCAGAATACCCAGCCTCTGACCTGTTCTTGTAGCCACAGTATTTATATGCCTGGTCCAGTTAAGTTTCTGGTCAATGGTGACCCCGCCCCCCCCAAAGATGTTGATGGTGGGGGATTTGGCGCTGGTAATGGCATCGAATGTCAAGGGGAGGTGGTTACTCTCTCTTGTTGGAGATGTCATTGCCTGGCACTTCTTTGACACAAATGTTACTTGCCACTTATCAAGCCAAGCTTGGATGTTGTCCAGGTCTTGCTGCATGCGGGCCCGGACTGCTTCATTGTTTACTGCATTCCCGAGTGTTGTGTCATCTGCAAACTTTGAAATTATTCCCTGTATACCCAAGTCCAGGTCGTTAATATACATCAAAAATACCATTAACACAGGAAAACAAAATAATTTCCCAAGGAAATGAATGAATCAAAATACAGACCAACCTGCCATTCCTCTACTTTCTGATCATATTTGACACGGCGACTTTCTTCGGTTTTAATACGATCTTTTACTGGCTGCAGGTGCTTTTCAACCTCAATGACCTTACAATACAAAATTTAAAAATGTACTACCTTTTCCAGTTACAGTTTTTAATTAAATTCCACAGGTCAGATTTTCTACTTTGCAAAGAACATTAACAAAATTTTTAAAATTACCACGTGCAAGATTTTCAAATTTGTGGAACCCATCATTTGTAAATGCAATACTTATTTTTAAGTCTATTTAATGCGTTAAAATCATGTTTGTTTACCCCATACCAAAATGCAAAATTGTGAAAGAAAACACATTTATAATACTATTAATTGTGGAGGCCAAATCTTTATATTCTGGATTTCACATTTGAGAGGATGAACACTCGATTGGCTCTAACTGAACAGATTCTATTACTGCCTTATGCATAGAATACACAATGCATAATATATTATACATGATAGTATCATTTGACCCTTAATAGTTTCAACAGTTTGCATTTGAGCTAAACCACACACTAGCACGTAGTGCATACTGATCAAAGATTGTTCGCACTCTGGTAAGCAAGTCACACATACCCAGGTTGCAAATCATGAAATAGGTGCAACAACAAATTTTGATGTTTTCACACCTGTTCACATATGTTTGACAAAATTCACTTGATCTATCCAATGATTAAGATAATCATCACTACAGAAGGTGCAAGTCCCATCATTTGTCAGGTATATATAATTATGAACTTTCATATTAATGAGTCAAAAAGTGCACATACTGTAAACATCCATTGATTCCCACTGCAAGAGATTCATATATTTTTTCTATTGTATTTGAAAACAGGTCCTGGTATTTTTTAATGCCACAAAATAGCATGGTTTTAAGACACTACATTATCTGACAATGCTTTTGCCAAATTTGCAGAAAACCCAACACAAATTCTGCTTTGATACACTGAATATAAACCTCCACTTGAAAATAACTAGACGTAGACTTCACTATCAGAATAAGTTTCAGTGTTCAAATAAATAGCAACTTGCTATTTATTTACATTTTTTTATATAAAGGGGAAGTACTTTCAATATTGCCTAGGAGGGATGTTTTTAAAATAATTGGTCATTACAACATAGGATCACACCATTTGTCCAATCAAGTCTGTGCTGGCGTTTTTCTCCACATTAGCCACCATGACCAACTGCAGTCACCTGCTTGCTCCTGCAATATTACTCTTTTTCAAGCAATTAGCTCATACTTCCAGCCATCGTGGGAATCTTTAGAATTGGTTCAAATCCATTTCATTAAAGCAGAAGTGGTCTTCTACCACCATCAAGACACTAGCACTACTAGTTGCTATTAATTGCTACATAGCTGGCCCAGTGACAGACTAATTGGAGAATGTCAAGTGACTGCTTTAAGAAGTCACTGGATCATGCTATTATCAATCCAACATCACATCAATACTATCAGGCGTTTGTTATGATCTTGTGTCTGACATCAACAAAGCACATCTACTTTCCAGGCTCTGAAGAGGCAAGTGTTCAACTAAGTATCCCAAAGAGGTAGGAAGCATGAAGTTGGTTATGTAAGGGAGAAACACATTTCAATTATTCCCCCCCACCAATAGCTGTTGGTGGGGGGAATAATTGTCATGCTGTCTATGTTTACATGACAATTTGTAACAGCTATTTATGCAAAGAAAAATAAAATTGAAGTATTAATTCTGATCCTATGAGATTTCTATAAAATAAAGTTATTTCAAATTGCTCACCAATGCCCAGGCCATCTGATTCTTAAGTTGCTCCAGTTTCTCCTGCAGTTCATTCAGTGAAGCAAGGCTTTTATAACGGTCTTCTTTTTCCTTAACTTGATCCTTTAGCTCCAATAGGTTCTTTTAAAAGATTGAAGTCATACACAATACAAATTACAAAAACTCATTTACTGAAGCTTATTTACTGAGGGTACATTTCTAGTCCATCATATTCCAAACCACTACTAAAGGGTCTAGATCTTGAGTCTATACATATTGAAATAAATTATATTGAGTAATCTTCAGTACATATTGGACAAAACAGTCTGTAGTGGTATGTAAGGCAATGGAACATTGTGGTGTTGAGATGTCGTCATGAACTGCAAATTCCTAAAATTTGGCAAAAATCTTAAAATGATTGTTGTGTCATTCTATACATTTTGTTGCATTTTGCTAGATAGATTTGTCCAATCAAGTCTGTGTTGGTGTTTTTCTCCACATGCAGTTACAGTAAGCAACTAGAAAGGCAAATGGTATGTTCGCCTTTATTGAAAAGAGGTTGGAGTATAATAGTAAGGAGCTGTTGCTACAATTATGTAGGGCTCTGGTGAGACTACACCTGGAGTACTGAGTACAGTTTTGGTCTCCTTACCTAAGGAAGGATATATTTGCCTTAGTGACGGTTCATGAAGGTTCGCTAGATTGATTCCTGGGATGAGAGGGTTGCCCTACGAGGAGAGATTGAGTAGAATGGGCCTATATTCTCTAGAGTTTAGAATAATGAGAGTTGCTTCTTAGAGGGCTTGACAGGGTAGATATGAGGGGCTGTTTCCCTTGGCTGCAGAGTCCAGAACTCGGGAGCATAGTCTCAAAATAAGGGGTCAACCATTTAGGACCGAGATGAAGAGGAATTTCTTTATTCAAGAGAGTTGTGAATCTTTGGAATTCTCTACCCCAGAGGGCTATGGAAGCTCAGTCGTTGAGTATATTCAAGACTGAGATCGATAGATTTTGGGACACTAAGGGAATCAAAGGATATGGGGATAGGGTGGGAAAGTGGAGTTGAGGTAGAGGATCAGCTATGACTTTATTGAATGGTGGAGCAGGCTTGAGGGGCCATATGGCCTACTCCTGCTCCTATTATTGAAATATGAAAAACAAAGTTAGGCAAATTTTAACAAATCAAAAATAATCTTTGGCTACAAATTTTATTTTTATTTGTAGGGCAAATATTTGAAACGATTTGAGAGTCAAGTGGGTGAGCAGTTGTGAAAGCATAACTTATTAAATGCTAATCAACATGGATTCAGAAAAGGGAGAATCTTATGCCTGACATCAACAAAGCACAGCTACTTCCCGGGCTCTGCAGAAGCAACTAAGAATTACCCCAAAAAGGTAGAGGGTATGAAGTGGGTGATGCAAGGGAAAAATACATTTGAATTATTCTCTCTCAACCTAGGATTTTCAATAATGTTATCGACAGCAGGCAGAGGAATGTAGTCCACATTGTTAAAAGTTTCCTGAAAATTCAAGTAGACAATGTCACATGAGCAATTAGCAGCTAAGGTAAGGATTCATGGAATAGGACGCAAAGAATGATTAAGTGTGGTCAATTAGCTTAAAGAGAGGAAAAGAGGGCAGCGATAAGTAAGATCTTATCAGGAGAGGGCACCTCAGGCAGGTCTTTCAATCTTTGCCAACGCCAAGAATTTCTTTTTGATTAAGATTTGGATTTGGTGTTTGATAGCCAAATTTTTTAAGTTTGAACAATATCAATATGGAATGCAATACAAATAATAATACAACCAGAATTCAGAAGGATTAAATTCTTGGGTAACTGAGCCAACAGATGGTAGATGCAATTCCACCACGCGGAACATTCACTCCCTTCACCACCGGCGCAACGTGGCTGCAGTGTGTACCGTCTACAGGATGCATTGCAGCAACTCGTCAAGGTTTCTTCGACAGCACCTCCCAAACCTGCAACCTCTACCACCTAGAAGGACAAGGGCAGCAGGCACATGGGAACAACACCACCTGCACGTTCCCCTCCAAGTCACACACCATCCAGTCTTGGAAATATATCGCCGTTCCTTCATCGTCGCTGGGTCAAAATCCTGGAACTCCCTACCCAACAGCACTGTGGGAGAACCTTCACCACACGGACTGCAGCAGTTCAAGAAGGCGGCTCATCACCACCTTCTCAAGGGCAATTAGGGATGGGCAATAAATGCTGGCCTTGCCAGTGACACTCACATCCCATGAACGAATATAAAAAAAAAAATCAATGTGTGTAAATGTGAGATAATTAGTATGGGAGCAAATAACCAAAAGGAGGTAGTATATGTTAAATGGAACAGCAATACAGCTGGCTGATCAGGAGGAAAGAGATCGAGGGGTTACGGCGGATACATCTATAAAATATCAGCACAGTGACCATCATTACAGGGCTGAAAAAGAGATATTACGGTCACAGAGGAGCTTTTTGCTATTTTAGGCAATTCAATTGTGTTGCAGTCCTATCACAAGCTTAATTTCCTTTGTGATGAACAGTGCCCAGTTTATGACCTGTAAATCTGCCAAGTGTTTTAAGTAGGCATTTTCACAAGAAAGTCAACAGACAGGATACCTGAACACCTCATTGTTCATGCTAGGTACCACCAACAATCCTAGTCAGAATCTGGTTTCATTGCAGCTATGATTTCATTACTGTTTAGTTACACCACCCAAGTTAAAACCAGAAACTGAAACAAAAAACGCTGCAAACATTCAGCCGGTCAGCAGCATCTGTCGAGAAAACATAAGGCATTCGACGTTTCAAGTATAAACCATTCCTCAGTTGAGTCAAATGACTTGTGTTTTCTCGACAGATGCTGCCTGACCCGCTGAGCGTCTCCAGGGTTTTCTGTTTTAGTTTGATTTTCAGTATCTGCAGTATTTTGCTTTTTGTTCAAGTTGAGACCAGCTTTTATTTGACTTGTCTCCATTAAAAACAGACACCACGATTAGAAAACTTGAATAGCTAGTCAGTATGATCAGGAGCTTATCTCTGCAGACCAGCTGAACTCTATCCTAAGCCCATAGAACTCATGTCTTTATATTTTGTCTCTTCACTCTTCCCCCTCCCCCTCCCCAAACAATAAACTAAATAAAATTTACAAGAACATTAGAGAAATTATGTAGCAGGTCTTCAAATATTTCCTACTCAAATTAAATCAAATTTGATTTTCAAATGTGCCAATTATATAGTATAGTGCTTGCTTAGCTGCATGCTACCAGTAGTTGAATCTCAATGATTCTTTTGATCTTAGACTGTTATTTAGCAACAGATCATCAAAGGAATAATTATGATCCAATCAGTGAAGATGCATTTATATTTGAGTGGCACATTTAATAGAATAAAACTTAGTTACACACACTTTTACTTACTTCATCCTGTTTTTCAATTTTCTCATTTGTCAGTGCCTTCGTCTGCATTATGTAGGAATAATCATCTCGCATCTGTTCTAGCTGAGTAGCTTTCATGAAGAACTTCAAAAAAAAATGGTTAAGTTTCTTCAAATCAAAATTTCTGTTTGATTGAATGCTGAAAATGTTTTAAGACAGGAGGAAGAACTTGCATTATCACATTTTCAAGGACAAACCAATGTTTTGAAGTGTAGTCACTGACAAATGCAACAGTTAATTTGCATACAGCAAGATCCCCCAAATAGAAAATAAATGAATGACCAGTTAATTTTTTTGGTATTAAGAGATGATGCTTTCCCACTGGCAAATAAATCTAGTTGTTAAAAAATCACAAAGTATTTAGCCTAAGATTTGACCTTAAGGTCAACACATAGCACGTCCGGCAACAGTTCCTGAATTACGAGATGATGTTTATTTTGCATGACATACATTTATATAGCCCCTTCACCATACAGAAATGGGCCAATGGGCTTCATAGAGGCATAATCAGACAAAAATAGATGCCGAGCCAAAAAAGGCTTGGTTAAAGTTGTGGGTTTTAAGGAGGGTCTTAAAGGAGGAGAGGGAGGTGGTGAGGCGGAGGGGTATAGGGAGGGCATTCCAGATGGCTGAAGGCATGGCTACCAATGATGGGCCAAAACACAAGATTTTTCAGTTTTCAACAGGTTATATATTTAATGTATCTGGCTAAGCAAATTGGAGAATTAATAAACTCCTTGCCAATATCAACTATCCTATAATCTTGCTGCAAGAACATGTCAACCAAAAATACAACTCAGTTGACTAAATTGAACTGGCGGCTCAAACAAGATCAGAAACAAATGCCATTATACCCATCTCACTGCTGGTGGTATTGCACAAATTGAAAAGTAAATATGCCACTACATTTATGAGTATAAGATTGAATAATGTGCATCAGACTGCATTAAAAAACAGGTTTATATTTTTAGCTATCACATTATCCTCACACATATACAACTTACCTTATATTTATCTGCTTCACTTTTGGATTGCAAGAAATGTTTGCTCATTTCTTGTGTTAAAATTGACACTGGGTTATCTACCTGTATAGAAATAAAACTGCATTAGTAAATAGGTCATCTACACCACATTATGACCTATTGTATTTTTGCCAAGTATTTGTACTTTGCACAGTCTAATTCCCTACAAAGTTTTGTTAGTTTCGACAGAGACCACAGCACAAATTAGAAACCATTTGGAAAATGTACACTGCTGCACAAATAACCACCCAGCATAATCATATTAGTTATTTGAATTTTTTTCTTGGTCTTGCTTTAGATTCATTAAGGCATCAACTAAAAGTCAATTTTCAGTGCAATAGAGGGCAAGTCTTATTGGTTATCAATGTTTCAGACGTTTAATGGTACTGGGATAGACAGACAGGAGGGTCGGGGATAAAGGATTAAACCTGCACCCCTACAGCTACGTTCCAGCAGATCTAGGTTGGTGAGAACAGCCAAAGTGAATGGAAAAGCTGACCGAGAATGAGAGCCCTCAAAGCTTAGCCATACTCATCACTGGTAACCTCAGTTCCACAAAGTCTACAATTCACCAAGCAAAGACATTGTTTTCTTGACCTTGGACTGCACTGAGTACGCACAAGTACTGAGTTTTCTCTGTAGCCGGTGGAACAGAGAAGAGCTTACTAGATACCAATGACATGTGAAAGGTAGGTCGTGCCTGACAAACCTGATTGAATTTTTTGAAGAGGTGACTAAAGTAGTGGACAGGGGAATGTCAATGGATGTTATTTATATGGACTTCCAGAAGGCATTTGATAAGGTCCCACATAACAGACTGTTAGCTAAGATAGAAGCCCATGGAATAGAGGGAAAAGTACGGATTTGGTTAGGAAGTTGGCTGAGCGAAAGGCGACAGAGAGTAGGGATAATGGGTAGGTACTCACGTTGGCAGGATGTGACTAGTGGAGTCCCGCAGGATTCTGTCTTGGGGCCTCAATTATTCACAATATTTATTAACGACTTAGATGAAGGCATAGAAAGTCTCATATCTAAGTTTGCCGATGACACAAAGATTGGTGGCATTGTAAGCAGTGTAGATGAAAACATAAAATTACAAAGCGATATTGATAGATTAGGTGAATGGGCAAAACTGTTGCAAATGGAATTCAATGTAGACAAATGTGAGGTCATCCACTTTGGATCAAAAAGGATAGAACAGGGTACTTTCTAAATGGTAAAATGTTAAAAACAGTATGTCCAAAAGGACCTAGGGATTCAGGTACATAGATCATTGAAGTGTTATGAACAGGTGCAGAAAATAATCAATAAGGCTAATGGAATGCTGGCCTTTATATCTAAGGACTAGAGTACAAGGGGGCAGAAGTTATGCTGCAGCTATACAAAACCCTGGTTAGACCGCACCTGGAGTACTGTGAGCAGTTCTGGGCACCGCACCTTCGGAAGGACATATTGGCCTTGGAGGGAGTGCAGCGTAGGTTTATTAGAATGATACCCGTACTTCAAGGGTCAAGTTAGAAGGAGAGATTACACAAATTGGGGTTGTATTCTCTGGAGTTTCGAAGGTTAAGGGGTGATCTGATCGAAGTTTATAAGATGTTAAGGGGAACGGATAGGGTGGATAGAGAAAAACTATTTCCGCTGGTTGGGGATTTTAGAAGTAGAGGGCACAGTCTAAAAATTAGAGCCAGACCTTTCAGGAGTGAGATTAGAAAACATTTCTACACACAAAGGGTGGTAGAAGTTTGGAACTCTCTTCCGCAAACGGCAATTGATACTAGCTCAATTGCTAAATTTAAATCCGAGATAGATAGCTTTTTGGCAACCAAAGGTATTAAGGGATATGGGCCAAAGGCAGGTATATGGAGTTAGATCACAGACCAGCCATGATCTTATCAAATGGTGGAGCAGGCACGAGGGGCTGAATGGCCTACTCCTGTTCCCTGCAAACTGAAAGCAGAACAGCACCAAAAGAGTTGTTCATGCTCAGGTCAGACCTCCAATGTTTATGTCAGCAGTACAAGAGCTAGTACAGCTTCACCACAAAATACATCAATCCAAATAGCCCATGAACAACAGTAAAACTTTACACAATAATGGAGTTTTCCCATATCAATGGAATTCTCCTGTAGATAGCATTACTGACTGGAACTCTGTCCCTTGTGTGCAGCAGTTCAATTTGCAATACAAAAGCAGAGTTGGCCATCATTGCTGAACCAGCTATTAAATCAGGCTTTAGGGCTTGTCTTTACTACTGTATTACATGTTCTCCAAATCTTCAGGTAGTCCCAGTAACCACACCCCTCTCCCCCCGCTTTATGCCACCTAATCTTTCTAACTATATTATAATTTAAAAGCCTAGCATGCATCCCAAGCATCAAAATTACTTGAAAGGGACTGTTGGCCACCGGACAAAAAACTGTCATTAGCTGAAATGATCATTGTTAAGTTACTAATATCTGAATAACTCCGGTGAACAAGTAAAAATCAGTTATTTTCATTAAACTAATCAAAAAACTAATAAGGAACAAGTTACCAATACAAAAATCAAGGAATCACAAGCTAACATACCAGAAACCAAGCAGTCAAATGGTGCAAAACGTTTTCATTTCAGCCATCACCTTGACTTTTCAGTTAGCTAAGTACCCCAGAAACCCTTTCCCCTAATTTCTCCCTCAGCCCAGACACCCTTTCACCCTGTGCTTACAGATGACACACTCCTGCTTCCCCTTCCAAACTGGATCCCAGCCACACACATCTCTCTCTCCAAGCACCCTTCCAACTCCAAATCCCATTCCTTCTTCCCAGCCTCAAGGCCAAACCACCATTTCCCCCACTTTCTCTCATCTTTGTTCCAAAAAGCTTCTCCCCACTTGATTCCTATGCTCACTTTCAACCCAGTACATTTTGCTCTCTACCCTTATGACATTATATTGTAAGATGAAATTGAAATCCCTAATACACCAATAAATGTCATAGCCAGAGTGTAAAACTAACAGAATGACACAGAACACAGAAACTATTAGAAAGCAAGAAAGAAGGCAGACAGTTGCAGCAAAACAAAAAAGATTCTCCCAGAGGGCCATAGGAGATCAGATTACATAAATCAGATTCACCAGGCATCATATTTCTTCATATACTATGTATATGAAGAATTACTCCCGGTGCGGACACGATGGGCCAAATGGCCTCCTTCTGTGCCATAAATTTTCTATGATTCTAAATTTTCTATGATTCTACTATGTAATCATATATAGGGGATCTGCTGCTATAATAAAAGTACTGTTACACCACCTAAGGTTTTTCACTTTTACATGTGAGCTTTAACAGCGAATGCTGTACTTAATGACAACCTTTGTATTTTGGCACTGCGGTATTTGGTGACGCTGCACGTAAATACGGTATGTTGAATTCAAAGCCACTGGGCCCATTTTAAGGTTGCAAAATATGGAAATTACTGAAGCTCTTGTAAGTCATCCCATTGCTCTTAATTTGTCAAAAACACATTCCATCCAGTGACTCTCAAGTTGGACAATACAGTGCGGAGAAAGTGCTGTACCTTTTATTAAAAGACATTGGGTGTGGTGTAGCAAAAATTGCTGAGTTGAAACAAGGTTTGATTGGAACCCTTCATCAATTCATTTGAGACACCTAGTCAAGGATGTAACAGAACACATCTGGGCTACATCCTCCTACATTTTGAATTTAATTAGTCAAGCCCAGCTGTTACCAGTCTTGAAACAATCACTAATTTGCATTGTCTAGCTATACTTAACTGCTCAGTATTTGCATGACTTGAAAGACAGCCTTTCCTGATATTTTCATATTACATTTATACAACCGGTTCAAGCAGCAGCAATTGTGAAATGTGTCCTTTTCATAATGCAAAGCAGATTTCAGAGTTGTGGAACAAGAAACACACACAGTTGCTTCCAAGTCACAGTCCACAGCTTTTTATTTTGGGCACCAAATCTTCCCCAAATGGCTGGAGATGCTGAGTACTGACAAGCAGGGGAAGAGGGTATAAGAGAAGAAATTAAACAGAATTATTCCCTCAATTGCAATGTGCCCACCTCACCAACAGAATCCCATTAAGCCCTTTTCTCCCCCTTCCAAAAATAGCTGGTAATCAAGGCATTGTATGCTAAAAAAATGCATACATTTAACAAAAAAACTCAGATTTTGATGTCAAAAGCTATACTTTGCTTATAGAGCTAGATAAACATCTGTCCAGGCTGGAATTAAAAAATTTAATGGACTCCTAGTTAAGTGTGGAACTGTTAACATAAATTGGCAAGCATGATTCTTGTTCTATTGGTAACCTCTCTCCTTTATCAAATGAACGCAGTGATCTATGAAAAACAGATAATTCAGGAAACATATTTGCTTGAAAATATATTTGCCAAATTACTGTCACTTCCTTTGAATGGCAGAGAGGTGATCCGATTGGCCGGTCAGAAATATACACGGGTCAATGGAATGTGCAATTATGCTATGCAATTGACTAGGCTCATGCTACTCACAATTTTGAGTGTTGCATCATGTAATTTATAACAAAACTAAGTGACACTTCACCATTCAAAAAAATCATAATTTGTTCATTTGTATAAAGGTCACGAGTTGATGAGAAACAAAACATACCTGGATATTGAATTGGTCCAATATTGTATTGAGTTCCTCTTTCTTTGTGGAAACTAGATGCCCTACAGAAAATACACATTTCAAATGGTGAAAATAATGGTCCGTTGAAACTGCATAATGAGCATATAAAATTTTCACAGATCTGTAATACATAAATTTGAATTTGGCCGATTGGCCTACTCCTGCTCCTATTTCTTATGTAAGTACAAAGCTCAACGTCTACCCCATTTAGGCAACTGATGCCGAAAAGGAGCTGATAATGAGTACATAATGCCCTACTGCCAAGTGATATATTCTGTTGCCTATCACAAAGTATAATAGAACTGTCATTTTTTTTAAAAATTACTTGACCAAAGGTATGTTAACATTTTCCTTAATTTTGTCCCATTCTTCCTTTTCAATGTTCTTAGGTGATTTCCTATTTTCCCTCTCCCAAATCAGATGCCAAAAACATCCTAGTCGTACAGGGAACCAGAGCAAATTGGAAGAATTACAATGATTCAAAGTATCTAAATACATTCTACTGTAATAATTTGTTTCAAAGGCAGATTTTTCTACTTGTTGTAAAACAAAATAACCCCATCATCACAAATAGCAAGTTTAGAGAAGCAGTCAGACTATCTATTTTACCTGAGTGACTTTTCAATCTGTACTGTCTTATTCCATCCCCAGAAATACGTTGTTCCACAATGACAGCTTCACCATATTTATCAGGTTTAAACGCATCAGGTCCTCTGTTTCTCAAGGTTATTGAAATGTCTGCAGAACTGCAAATACAGAATGTTAAGATTTTTAATCTTAATTCCTAATGATCACCAATACTCTCAAACACGGTCATCAAACTAGTTTTTCATTAAATGGACTATTCAAATTTGCCACCAGTTTTAAATGGGGTTCCAGACAGTGTAAAAAAAGGAAAAAGATTTAGTGCAGTAGTAGTGTACATAAGCCAGATAAACTAACAGCACAGCAAAGTACTTTACATGTGATAAAATATAACCCATGTGTTGCAACACAAAATAATAAACTTTCTAATCTTCATAATATTTGAACCAGAGATCCCATTCTCCATGCGTTATTCAGAATTGTGCTCACTGATACGTGGATTTTGGTGAAGATACATTTAAAAAAAAAAAGTTTTAGCTGCAGAGTTTTACCTCCTCTCTCTCCCCCTGTATGGTACTCATATATAGCACATACCCGTATGGCCCATGAAGACAAAAGATTAGATATCCTTGCACTACACTGCAGGACGAACAGATTGCTCTGGATTCCAGACAGCTTGTTCTTAAAGTGTACTGTGCTTGATAATGTAGTTTGGAAATATACACAAAAAGAGGGCTCATGTTGCAGACTCCTGATTGTGTTTTTTTATTATAAAGTATTTCTTTGATCAGATTGGCTCATATTCTTTTAGAAAGAAAATGTCAAAAGGTAGAAATTAAATGTTTCAGTAATCAACTCCTACATTCGATCGACACAAAACTGATTTTAAAACAACTTGAGCAAGATGAATGATTGAACCTTACTTTTGACCATTTTTTACAAATCCTTTGATGGAGTATCCCCTATTCGTGGCAACAGCTTTCCCACCAAGCCCTACAATGAGGGCCGCCAGTACTGCACTCTTTCCACCTAAAGACAGAAGAAAACAAGATTTTAGATTTTTTTTTGCATCAATCTTGTCCCAATCTATTTCAGAAAGATAGTTTCACAACTCCTGAGAGTATAATGCTGTGTAAAATAGCCTGCAGGAGGCATATATTCAAGCTCAGGCAGATATGGGATCAGCATGTTCCTGCCAGAGGAACAATTTTACCGTTGAAAATCAGACGTTATTGAAATAGTTAAACACAAAGAAAAACCTTAAAATGGTAGAAAACTGAATTAGAAAATACTGGAAATACACAGCAGTTCAACAGAAAAAATGATCGATGTCTAGGGTGAAGAACCTTTAACAGCCAGGACTGTAGGCCAGTTCTTGCATCATAAGGAGGCATTGAGCATGGGCCACAAGCCAGAAACATGCACAGAAGGTAAAATGATGGAGCATAGTGTCAGCTGCCTTCAGGAGACTTAAAATATAAATGGTAAGTATGCATACCTTACAGTTTAAAACTAACACCCAGGTGTAAAGATGATGGCAGATCAGACAAATCGTAACACGGGAAGTAAGCACAACACAAGCAGGAAGTATCAAAACTTTTAATATATACATACTAGATGATCTCCCTTGGCATTGCACACTGAGTCAAGACCAAGTAGTCTTCAGGTGAAGCAGGGTTAGAGAGTGAGGAAAATTGAACTAGGGCATACAGATGTAATTCATTTACCATTTAAAGGCATACATTATGTCCCTATTTTTATAATACTTTGATTTTATATTATTTATGCAGTTAATCAGTAAAAGTTATGACAATTTAGTAGAATTGATTAAAGCATAGGAGTTTCTTTGTGATATAGGTTGAGGAGCTGGAAGGCACAAAACTGAGGCAATGTAGAGCCACCACTAGCAGGAGGGTGTAATGACAGCATGACAAGTTTCTATTATATATGTGGATATTGGAATTTACAATGGCAAAGTTCCCTCAAAAGTATGACAATATGACAACAGGAAGCAAAGCAGGTGTAATATTTTGAAGATATTACAGATGATGGATCTCTATTACACATCCGTTCAATGGAAAATTTGAATTAGGTTATGTTACAGAGAATGAGAGTAGCCACAAAAATGTCACTAGTTTTAAGCAAATCTTCTGCATAAAACATATTACAATTAGGATTTTTCAAAACCATAATATACATTGCATTGGTCAAGTTAAAAGTGATACCCAAGGTAAACTATAAAAGGCTGTTTGAAAACACAACTTAAACATTGGTAGTTGAAAGGAAAACATGAACAACTTTGCCATCAGAAATGCAATGATAACAGAAGTGAACAGTTGACAACACTTACTTCCATTGTTTCCAACCACAAAGTTCACATTGGGTCCAAACTTAAATGGTCCAAGGCAAGCATGGCACATAAAATTTTTCAATGAAATACTTTCAATAATTCCTACATCACCTTCATTCTGAAACAAGAAAACCCAGATTAGATCTGTACAAATTGAACAGCTGGCAAAAAATAAATAAGATAATATAGCTAGATTGCTATTGCTCAAGATAACCATCTGCAGTGTGAAGCAAGCATAATACCAACATCCTCTCAAAAAAAATTGCTGCCGATCTTCTGTTTCACCTCCCCTCTAGCAAGATAAATTCCAGATATCAATCATCAAATTTAGAACAACATTCTGAAAACCACTTATTAAAGACAGTGGCTCTGATCATTAAGCAACATGAAAAACTCTGCTGCTGCTCGTTGCTTCTTTAATCATTGTAATTTCCTCAGCTCCCAAATGACACTACATTCTTGGCAGCTGGAAGGATACTGTTATTGCAGTGCTTACAGTGCTGAGGAGTAATGAGTGACAGTTGGGAAATCAAAAGTGAAAGAAAAAAAAACAAAATTCTCATGTTTCCCTAGCTGCAACACTTCATTCGCCTGACAACATGGTGCACACTGATGTAATGTATCTAAGATTTGAAAGACATAAGCACAATAGTAACATAATCCATTATTCCCTTTCCCCAACTACAGAAAAAAATAAACTGTTACTAAATGAATTAGCCAGAACAGCTTTAATCACAAACAACAGCCGACATCACAGATTTAGCTCAAAATTATTAATGAAACTTCAGTTGCACTTGAAATTGATTTACAAAACATTTCACAAAGACCTGAAGACAAAACTTTTGTACACAATACCACATATGTTACCATCACAATTTATCTCCTTCAGCACAAGCACGCACACACAAAAAAATTGGAATATCCTTGTCATAAGAAAGTACGCATACATATGTGGTGCTATGTATAAAATCTGCCCATTGATCTTTGGAAAATGTTGTAAGTCAACTTCAAGGATATAAAGGTTGTTTTTTTAAAAAATAAGCTAAATATCAAGGATAAATATCCAGCAGGGAAGACAATTACTACGTAGGCAAGACAATAATAGTGGGAGAAATAGAAGGCCAAAGGCTAAAATCAAGACCAAGGAAAGGACAACTAAATGATAAAAGATTACCAATTAGACTGGCAGTAGTAACAGCATATGACAGGCAACATTGGGGCAGGACTGTACACGGAGCTACGTAACCCCAGTCATGAAAAAGACACAAAGCATACAATGCTGTAATATCACCGCAGTACCACGCATTTCCTCAAAGGCTGTTTCAGAACCAATGTGATCAGGATTTTTATACCAACTGCTTCTTTCACAAATTGTGCATTTTTGCTTATCCAACTTTATATTATATATTTTTATACCTGGATCTTGACAGAGTCCAATATGCAGCATTTCACCATGTCTGGTTTTATTGCTCTTAAAAGTCTCTTTTAGGTGCCCTCCCCTATTTCTTCACAGAGAAACTAAACAAGCAAGATGGTAAAGCTATCTGGGACTGTTGTACTGTAATCAGACACCAGGAGGTGCACAAAAACAATGCACCTGTATTGACTATTTTGGTTCCTTATGGGGAAGCATTACACTCAGACAATTCAGCCTGTACCAATGATGAATAATTTACCGAGAGTAAATTTGGAAGGCAGTCTCCACTTTGTCCATTAGTTGTTGCAGTTTTCCCATTACTTCCGTTGGCTTCTTGTGTATCATATTCCTTTATGTTTTCAGTTTTGATTCTCTTTGTGGGCAGTGTTACTTCAGAAAGTTCTTCTTTTCGTTTTGACATGCTAAATGACCAGACTCTACAAATACAAAAATTATGGCAAATCATGAAGGTGTGAACTTAAATTTTTTCCTACAACTTAAGTCAATTTTAAGTCTCTGGTATCTGTATTTTTTTTTGACAACTTTGAGTACTGAGACTCAGTGGAAGATGTCCAGAGGATCTGAATATATTACTATACCAATCTTCCAGTTATTGGCATGAATTTAGATTTGTTCTGACTTTACTACAGCAAATAAATGTTCTAATCTGTAAAGCTTCAGCTCTCTTCACTCTTTTAAGGAATGTTCTTGAGCTGGTGGCAAATTCACAAACTAATTTGCAATGTCAGTTATTTCCTTGGACATGCTGTAGCAAATACTGTGCCCCCCAGCTCTTCCAATTGCGAAGTAAACTTTACTACAAATTGCACTGCACAAGCTTAAACTTTTCTTAGTGGAAAGACATTTCTGGTGGTCCTATGGAACTGAACACAGATACATAATGGTGAAGATTTCTAGCAAAGTGCTTGAAGGGCAGCAATTGAAAAAAGGTGATGCTGGCAAGGGCTACGCCCAGTGCACATCAAAAGAATTGCCTCAGAATTTGGTGCTGCCCCTTGGGGAAGAACTCACAATGCTATGGAATGCTAGGATGTCAGTTTAATCCATCCAAGTCCATTACTCCATCTACTCTGCTATGGGGAAGATCACAACAAAGCAAGGCATCTCCCAAGTTTTGGGAATGAGGGTAAAAAAAACCTGATGGAGGTTTGCAGCATATTGCTCCAACATGCCCCATACAGATAGTCAAGAGCATCATTGGTGGTACTCTGGGAATAAGTCCTGATCTCTCAGGCAGGTGGTGTGTGGCATGGAGGGATATTCAGCAAAGGCAAAATACAGGGTGTATACCTTCATAGAAGAGTACATAACCTCAAAAATAAAAATTGGACCCAAGGTTTGTGAAGATATGCATATTCTTATTAAAGCAAACATGAATCACACAAAGAACTTGCATTAACAGACAGTTGCTCAACAGCTGACAATGGATACCATCAACCAAATTACAAAATGATTTCATCAAGGGTTTCAATGTCATAAACCACAAGATAAAATTACTGCTTGTACTGTAAGCCAATCACAAGTATACATTTAGTATATAAGAGAAGTTGGTTTCATACTAAGGAACAGGATTCTGTTGCCATTGGTTATTTTAGACAAAGATCAGTGTATCGCACTCGTAGTATAATAAGCAGCTATACAGCTGCATATTTATTTGTAAGATTTAGAAATGATTAGAATAAGCATTAGCATAACAACAAACGGGAAGGGAGAGAGATTGGGAAATGTTGCTTGCTGTGGGAAGGCAGAAACCAGAAGAAACAACTAATAGAACACAAGTATAGTAATCATAATTATATATGTGAAATAGTTTATTAATAATCACATGCAAACAGCAGTTTTTTTTAAATAGCATTTCCATTAAAAAAGCCTTCATATCTATGAATAGTTACTCCAAAGCACCTTTAGCCTAGTTAGTTCATGAAAGATTGAGTGACCAGCATCGAAGGACTCAAGGGAGCAGCTGGTGGGGTTCCCCAAAGGAGATGAGTCTAATGAGTGCTAGTGAAGAAAGAAATGGTTACTGGGTGAGAAATGTCAGAGCAACAAATGTAAACAATTTTACACCACCAAGTTATAGTCCAGCAATTTTATTTTAAATTCACAAGCTTTTGGAGGAAGCCTCCGAAAGCTTGTGAATTTAAAATAAAATTGCTGGACTATAACTTGGTGGTGTAAAATTGTTTACAATTGTCAACCCCAGTCCATCACCGGCATCTCCACATCAGAGCAACAAATGGAAGTGTTGCGTAGTCAAAGGCAGCTGAACAGAAAGCCTCAATTTTGGACTTGAACAGGCAGTTCCACTGCCAGAGCCATCATTCGCCCTAAAGCACCACCAAATAGATTCAATAGTCATTCATCTTAGCGCAATTTGTGGGATATTGTGGTATAAATTTCTAGTCTGCACTAAATACGCTCTTGGGTTCAGCATCACCAGGATCTTCCGTAAGCAAACTCTACTTCCCTTATGTTCAAGAGTTTACCTTTATTGTACAATTCTAATCTTACAATAGTGTGACCCTGATGTAGTAACAATGGGACCCCTCGTTGTGTGCACTGAATACTGTAATCCCACACACATTTCTCCCCTCTTCCAGCAGTTAGACTGATCTCAGCTCCAGTGTGATGTGGCCAACGGTAAATCAAAAAGCTTGTTTACTTTACATGTAACATTTGAATAGAACAGTTTTCAGTGAAATTCAATCTAGTTCGCTTTGCTCCTCATAGCATCAAAAATAAAGTAGCCCGCTCTACCACTGACCATCTGCAAATCTCAGTGTTGGGGATTGTTTATTTGAGCTGTCAATCCAAGGCTGTTGTGCTCCTAGGCATGGGCTTCCTGGCAACTACCTCCTGCTGGGCTCGAATGAATGAGCCATTCCAACTTCAATTAACACAATTTTGTCAGACACTTTGGCTCTGGCTAGAATACACACGGGCCTGTTCCGCCATTCTATTATATCATGGCTGATCTGTACCTCAATTCTATTTCGCCACCTTTTTTCCATATACATTGATACCTTTACTTTATAAAAATCTATCAATCTTAGTCTTGAAATTTTCAATTGACCCAGCATCTAAAGCCTTTTGGGGGAAGAGATTTCCAGGTTTCCACTACCCTTTGAGAGAAAATACTTCCTGATTTCATTCCTAACTAGCATAACTCAACAACAACAACTTGCATTGATAAGCCCCAATTTTAAGACTACGCCCCATTTAATTGCTATTTTTCTTGTATATTTTTCATTGAGGAAGTTTTTAAATCAGCAAGCAATCAGCAAGGGAGAAGATTTGAGAAAGTTACAAAATTTTCTTGGGGGTGGAACCTAACAACATTTTAAGTATATATTTATTTTCTATTTCTCCCAGCCAACACAACTTGTCACAGCATGAACCGAACCCACAGGCACAAAAGTATGGACCAACAACAATTCTGGGAATTGCATGGCTTCCCTATAACATGATGTGGAGATGCCGGTGATGGACTGGGGTTGACAATTGTAAACAATTTTACAACACCAAGTTATAGTCCAGCAATTTTATTTTAAATTCACAAGCTTTCGGAGGCTTCCTCCTTCCTCAGGTAAATGTTCAGGCTGAACATTTACCTGAGGAAGGAGGAAGCAATTCACAATTGCAATTTCTCTTGTAAACTGGTGCAACTTCCTTGCCAGAAAATACAGCAGCTTGCATAGATTTAAACACCCAATAAGTAGGTTGCAGATGTGTCCAGCTGTGCTACCACTAGGTTACAATCTGTAACTAAGCAGTATTAGCTTTTGCTATGATTATGAGGCAGATCTATCCTGCACAATTTGTATAACACAAACATTCCCAGTTTCTAGAGTAAAACCAACTAATAGCAAGCACACAATCATTAAACAAAAACAGAAAATACTGGAAATATACTTAACTCTGGTGTGAAAATATTGGCCACGAATTTCATGGATCGCACATATACAGAAATCACACTGAAATTTGCGCTGCTTTTGCCAATGGGAACTTATGGAGAAATTTCCTGTGATGCTCACTTGCCAACGCCGGAACACAAAAACTGGGGTAACACAAACACAAATGCAGTGTCACCAATTGTTGCCCATTTGTTTTACAACTTGATACGCTTATTTTTGAAATGCTGCATTCCTCTCAAAAAATAAAGACTTACTGCATGTGTTTGTGTGGTTGTTTAGTGGACTTTGTTTTGTAAAATAAGGGTACTTACATGTGTGGAGTGTGAAATAGGGCAAGTTGATGCTTCACAGCAGCAGTGCTGCATCATTTCATGGTCTGGCAAGAATGACCAATACTTGCATAATGAGGGGAAAGAAGTGTAAATCTCAAATAAACCTGGGTTTGAACTCTCAGTTGTCCAGTTGAGATCCCTGACATTTCATCACCAGGCTTGCTGGAGGGGAACTTATTTCTGGTTTAGCCTCATTTCTACACGTCACTGTTAACTTTGTTAGAGTCTGAATTATTGAGAATTACTTCTGAGGTTAATATCTATACTAGAAGTAGTTTGACTTTTGAGTGAAACTTTGCTAGTGACTTCACTCCGTCAGTGCCTTTTGCCGTGTTATTATGCAGAACAGGGGGATGCCCATTGGGAATTCCATTCCAGCTTTCAGCCAACATCCCAGACTCCTCCATCACCATCCCTGGGTATGTCCTGTCCCACCAGTAGGACAGACCCACCAGAGGTGGCGGCATAGTGGCATACAGTCAGGAGGGAGTGGCCCTGGGAGTCCTCAACATTGACACCGGACCCCATGACGTCTCATGGCATCAGATCAAACATGGGCAAGGAAACCTCCTGCTGATTATCACTTACCGCCCTCCCTCAGGCGATAAATTAGCACTCCCATGTTGAGCACCACTTGGAGGAAGCACTGAAGGTAGCAAGGACACAGAATGTACTCTGGGTGGGGGACTTCAATGTCCATCACCAAGAGTGGCTCGGTAGCACCACTACTGACAGAGCTGGCCGAGTCCTGAAGGGCATAGCTGCCAGACTGGGCCTACGGCAGGTAGTGAGAGAACCAACACAAGGCAAAAACTTACTTGACCTTGTCCTCACCAATCTACCGGTCACAGATGCATCTGTCCATGACAGTATTGGTAGGAGTGATCACCACACAATCCTTGCGGAGATGAAGTCCCGTCTTCACACTGAGGACACCATCCATCATGTTGTGTGGCATTACCACCATGCTAAATGGGACAGATTCAGAACAGATCTAGCAGCTCAAAACTGGGCACCCCTGAGGTGCTGTGGGCGTCAGCAGCAGAATTGCATTCCACCACAATCTGTAACCTCATGGCCCGGTATTTCCCTCAATCTACTATCACCATCAAGCCAGGGGATCAATCCTGGTTCAATGAAGTGTGTAGAAGAGCATGCCAGGGGCAGCAACAGGCTTACCGAAAAAGGAGATGCCAACCCGATGAAGCTACAGCACAGGACTACATGCAGGCTAAACAGCGGAAGCAGCATGCTATAGACAGAGCTAAACGATCCCACAAACAACGGATAAGATCAAAGCTCTGCAGTCCTGCCACATCCAGTCATGAATGGTGGTGGACAATCAAACAACTAACAGGTGGAGGATGCTCCGTGAACATCCCTATCCTCAATGATGGCGGAGTCCAGCACGTGAGTGCAAATGACAAGGCTCAAGCTTTTGCAACCATCTTCAGCGAGAAGTGCCGAGTGGATGATCCATCTTGGCTCCTCCCAAGATCCCTACCATCACAGAAGCCAGTCTTCAGCCAATTCGATTCACTCCACGTGATATCAAGAAACGGCTGAGTGCACTGCATACAGCAACAGCTACGGGCCCCGACAGCATCCCGGCTGAAGTGCTGAAGACTTGTGCTCCAGAACAAGCCGCACCTCTAGCCAAGCTGTTCCAATACAGCCACAACACTGGCATCCACCCGACAAAGTGGAAAATTGCTCAGGTATGTCCTGTCCACAAAAAGGACAAATCCAATCCGGCCAATTACTGGCCCATCAGTCTACTCTCAATCATCAGCAATGTGATGGACAGTGTCGATGACAGTGCTATAAAGTGACACTTTCTCACTAATAACCTGCTCACTGATGCTCAGTTTGGGTTCCACCAGGACCACTCGGCTCCAGACCTCTTTACAACCTTGGTCTGAACATGGACAAAAGAGCTGAATTCCAAAAGTGAGGCGAGAGTGACTGCCCTTGACATCGAGGCAGCATTTGACAGAGTGTGACATCAAGGAGCCCTAGTAAAATTGAAGTCAAAGGGAATCAAGGGGAAAACTCTTCAGTGGCTGGACTCATACCTAGCACAAAGGAAGATGGTAGTGGTTGTTGGAGGCCAACCATCTCAGTCCCAGAACATCGCTGCAGGAGTTTCTTAGGGCAGCGTCCTAGGCCCAACCATCTTCAGCTGCTTCATCAATGACCTTCCCTCCATCATAAGGTCAGAAATGGGGATGTTCACTGAAGATTGCACAGTGTTCAGTCCCAATCGTAACCCCTCAGATGATGTAGCAGTCCCCGAGCCCGCATGCAGCAAGACCTGGACAACATCCAGGCTTGGGCTCATAAGTGGCAAGTAACATTCGCGCCAGACAAGTGCCAGGCAATGATCATCTCCAACAAGAGTATAACCACCTCCGCTTGACATTCAACGGCATTACCATCGCCGAATCCCCCACCATCAACATTCTGGGGGTCACCATTGACCAGAAACTTAACTGGACCAGCCACATAAATACTGTGGCTACAAGAGCAGGTCAGAGGCTGGGTATTCTGCAGCGAGTGACTCACCACCTGACTCCCCAAAGCCTTTCCACCACCTACAAGGCACAAGTCAGGAGTGTGATGGAATACTCTCCACTTGCTTGGATGAGTGCAGCTCCAACAACACTCAAGAAGCTCGACACCATTCAGGACAGAGCAACTCGTTTGACTGGCACCCCATCTGCCACCTTAAACAGTCACTCCCTCCACCACCGGCGCACCGTGGCTGCAGTGTCTACCAAGGCTTCTTCGACAGCACCTCCCAAAGCCGCGGCCTCTACCACCTAGGAGGACAAAGGCAGCAGGCACATGGGAATACCACCACCCGCACGTTCCCCTTCAAGTCACACACCATCCTGACTTGGAAGTATATCGCCGTCCCTTCATCGTCGCTGGGTCAAAATCCTGGAACTCCCTACCTAACAGCTACCACACGGACTGCAACGATTCAAGGCAGCGGCTTACCACCACCTTCTCAAGGGCAATTAGGGATGGGCAACAAATGCTGGCCTTGCCAATGACGCCCACATCCCATGAATGAATAAAAAGGAAAGCTGCTTGGTCCCTCAACGCTTGTGGTGGGGGGGGGGGGGGTCCAAAAAATTTCAATTGCACTGAGACGGACAGCATTTTGGTTAAGTAAAGTGCAGGGCTCAGTAAGGCATTTTTAAAAAAAAATCACCATCAATCTCCAAAAATCTCAGTTACGATGCTATCAGGTGAGCAGGCCCTGCTGCACCAAAATTTGGGGTCATATTATTCACTTAAATCTAGGAAACTCGATTGAGCTGGTCATTCGTAAGGGGTAGAGCTAGGTAAATGAACGATCAAGGGTTTTCATGCACATCTCTTGGAATTGGAGGGGCTACATAAATGAGCGATAAATGGTTTTCCTGGACAGCTCTTGGAATTGGCGTAAATGATTGAGGAAATTCACACGTAGTAACGTTCCAGTATAATACTGACGCAAATCAGTTACGTGAAAATTTCCTTGGGGGAAGAAAAAAGCTCAATGCCACTCTTATGCCAGTTATACCAAAACGTTTCAGGAATTTATGGGCATTTATCTCTGCATAATAAAAATAATACCTGGAATAGCCACAGCAACCAATGCCCTGAAGTCAAAAACAGGAAATGGAGTTGTGCTGTCTTGTAATAATGCTTCCCCAAAGGACTGTCAGCACAACAATTAAATTATATCACTCTCCTTAACTCACAGCATGAGTTAAAGCACATTTGTCCCTCAATATAACAAAGACAATACATTACCCTCCTTCAAATGAAGCACCTACAATGTACCTATGAGGTATTTCCACATTAACCATCTTTATGGCTTCTCAGTCTGTCATTTATATGCAATCAGACCCTTTTTGCGAAGTAGTTAGCATAACTATACTCTTGACCTCTACCCGGCATGCTCCTCTTCTCTCCCAAGTATTCGTTTCCCTGTTTTGGTCACTGCTATGAAAGGGCTCTCCCAATATTCTGCAAACATGTACCTGTCTTACTCTTTCAAATTCTGTTTATTTCCAAGGTTTTCTGTTTTTATTTCAGATATCTAGCATTGCCTGTGTTTTTCTTTTTATCCCCTGCAAGTTAAATGATAATCTGCAGAGAGTTTTGTATTGTGTACTCATATACACCAAAAACAGGATTGAGGATACTCAAGCTTATAGGGTCACTACTACATAACATAGGCTACATACAAACTTAGATCTTTAGAGATAAAAAGGAAAGTTTCCACACACTAAATCTATCAGCAATTCTGATATGCCACAAATCCTGATTTGGAACCTAGGCCAAGACCTACAACATATACAAGAGTGATATTATTGGAGCTATTGATTTATACACCGTATAAAAAGGAAAAAAGCTACGGTATACATACCCAAAATATTGTGACCTCTTATTTTTAAAAGATACTGACTGAACACCTATGTACTTCCAGCATTTTCTGTCTGCATAGTTTTCAAAACCACCAGATGGCACGCAATAAAGGCATTGTATCACTAAGCTATGCAGAACAGAAGGTCCCAAGTCTCATGATCAACTAGGGTTCTCAGAGGTATTACAATTGAGACTCCATGCCCCATGCAAAGGAGAGTATCATTAACTCGCATTCTCACCTGTGAATTGTCCAGTGATCCGTGCTGGAATCTGAACATATGGACTTTGAATGGGGGCAGTTAGCCTTAGCTATGATTGAACAGCTTGCAGACACTCATTACAGACCCTTTTTGCGAAGTAGTTAGCATAACTATACTCTTGACCTCTACCCGGCATGCTCCTCTTCTCTCCTGACTCCCCAAAGCCATTCCACCATCTACAAGGCACAAGTCAGGAGTGTGATGGAATACTCTCCACTTGCCTGGATGAGTGCAGCTCCAACAACACTCAAGAAGCTTGACACCATCCAAGATAAAGCAGCCCGCTTGATTGGCACCCCATCCACCACCCTAAACATTCACTCCCTTCACCACCGGCGCACTGTGGCTGCAGTGTGCACCATCCACAGGATGCACTGCAGCAACTCACCAAGGCTTCTTCGACAGCACCTCCCAAACCCGCGACCTCTACCACCTAGAAGGACAAGAGCAGCAGGCGCATGGGAACAACACCACCTGCACGTTCCCCTCCAAGTCACACACCATCCCGACTTGGAAATATATCGCCGTTCCTTCATTGTCGCTGGGTCAAAATCCTGGAACTCCCTTCCTAACAGCACTGCGGGAGAACCGTCACCACACGGACTGCAGCGGTTCAAGAAGGCGGCTCACCACCACCTTCTCGAGGGCAATTAGGGATGGGCAATAAATGCTGGCCGCGTCAGCGACGCCCACATCCCATGAACGAATAAAAAAAAAACACAAGCTTACACGTGGATTTCAGTCACCAGGATGGGGTACTGGAGGGCTCAAAACACCTGTACACATGCAGTCCAGCAAGGAGACAACATATTCAAAAAAAGGGGGAGATGCTGACAAACTGAAAACAATGCATTATTAGCAGGGTCACATTGATAACTGAATAAGTAAAATCCTGCTTTTATTTCATGGGATCCAAGGATGGAATCCTGGAGTGGGACATGGAACACATCTGCTTGGATCGTAAAAACTGCAACCCAGGGACCCTAACCCTGGGTTCAGCCTGGCCCAGTCAGATCAGATCATGTCAGTGCAGTTTAACCTCCATACTTACAGTACTGTGCAGAGTTCCAGTCTCCAAACTGCAAAAAGGATATAGTCACTGGCCAAAGTGCAAAAAAGATTTACTAGAATGACATTTACTAGAATGACATTTACTAGAATGACATTTACTAGAATGACATTTACTAGAATGACATTTACTAGAATGACATTTACTAGAATAGAGAGGTTACACCCATCAAGACTAAAAAGGCTGGGGCTCTTTTTGCTACAAAAGTGAAGGCTGAAGGGTAACCTAACAAAAGTCTTTAAAATTATGAAAGCGTTTGATAGGGTAGAAGAGATGTTTGTGCTTGTAGCAGTCTAAAAATAGGGGCCGATAAATATAAGATAGTCACCAATAAATCGAATAGGGAATTCAGGAGAAACTTCTTTATCCAGAGAGTGGAACTCGCCACCACAAAGAGTAGTTGAGGAAAATAGCATGGATGCATTTAAGGGGAAACTAAATAAGCACAATGAGGGAGAAAGGAATAGAAGGATATGATGATCGGGGTAGATGAAGTAAGATGGGAGGAAGCTCAACCGCCTGCAAGGACCAGTTGGGCCGAATGGCCTGTTTCTGTACTGTAAATTCTATGTAATGCTCCTTCCCTCCCCCCAGTTAAATTGTTCCGTTACTCAGTCACAGAGTAAAACCAGCCCAGGCACGGGGACAAGGGACGAGTGGGGGCTCGGCTCACACCAAACGCCGGGGCCCCATTTAAGTAGCACTCCGCATCGGCCCAGGGGAGAGGAGAGGAGAGAACATGACGCCTCCTCTGTAGTGTAAATGGAGCTGAACAAAAAGGGGTGGGGTGGGGTGGGCCGGGTAGGGTAGGGGCCGCGCTGGCGGTATCCAGAGCAGTACTCACTGTTCCGGCTTCACTGCTCCTCAGCCCAAGTCCGCACAAAAACTCAGTTCAAACTTCTCGACCGCCGTGCGCACGCGAACCCTCAAACTGTCCCGTCCGGCTTCACTTCCGGTTGGAAATCACAGTCATGCGCACTAACCGCTCAATGCGAAATCTGAAGAGCGCGCCTCACTCGATACTGCACAGTGCGCATGTCCAACGTCCGATTCGTTTGTCTCTGCACACTACGCATGCCCAGTCGTTCGAGAGCGAAGTCACACTGTCGTTATGCGCATGCTTCGGTTTCGCTGTGCGCATGCGCCCTGTTGCACTGCGGTTGATCCTGACAGTTTTGAACTGCAGGCGATTGACACCTCACTTCAGATCCGTCACTTTATGTCAAACACTGAGCTGCTTATTGTTACTACCAGTACCAACAGTCTTATCACGTTATTTTCAGACCGACCGCTCGTTCGTTATCACTTACCCTCCGCTCAGCGCTGACGGATCACGTCGGAAGTGGAAATACGTTGGGAGCCAGAAGCGCGAAATTTGAATCAAGAGAAACGGCCGGGGAGGATAAAAGGAGCAGGTAACTGTACCCAGAGAGAGAGAGAGAGAGGTAACTGTACCCAGAGAGAGAGAGAGAGAGGTAACTGTACCCAGAGAGAGAGAGAGAGAGGTAACTGTACCCAGAGAGAGAGAGAGGGAACTGTACCCAGAGAGAGAGAGGTAACTGTACCCAGAGAGAGAGAGAGGGAACTGTACCCAGAGAGAGAGAGAGAGAGAGGTAACTGTACCCAGAGAGAGAGAGAGAGAGGTAACTGTACCCAGAGAGAGAGAGAGAGGGAACTGTACCCAGAGAGAGAGAGAGAGGGGTAACTGTACCCAGAGAGAGAGAGAGAGGTAACTGTACCCAGAGAGAGAGAGAGAGGAAACTGTACCCAGAGAGAGAGAGAGAGGGAACTGTACCCAGAGAGAGAGAGAGAGGGAACTGTACCCAGAGAGAGAGAGAGAGAGAGGTAACTGTACCCAGAGAGAGAGAGAGAGAGGTAACTGTACCCAGAGAGAGAGAGAGAGGTAACTGTACCCAGAGAGAGAGAGAGAGGTAACTGTACCCAGAGAGAGAGAGAGAGGTAACTGTACCCAGAGAGAGAGAGAGAGAGGGGTAACTGTACCCAGAGAGAGAGAGAGGGGTAACTGTACCCAGAGAGAGAGAGAGAGGTAACTGTACCCAGAGAGAGAGAGAGAGGTAACTGTACCCAGAGAGAGAGAGAGAGGGAACTGTACCCAGAGAGAGAGAGAGAGAGAGGTAACTGTACCCAGAGAGAGAGAGAGAGAGGTAACTGTACCCAGAGAGAGAGAGAGAGAGGTAACTGTACCCAGAGAGAGAGAGAGAGAGGTAACTGTACCCAGAGAGAGAGAGAGAGAGAGAGGTAACTGTACCCAGAGAGAGAGAGAGAGGGAACTGTACCCAGAGAGAGAGAGAGAGAGGTAACTGTACCCAGAGAGAGAGAGAGACGTAACTGTACCCAGAGAGAGAGAGAGAGAGGGAACTGTACCCAGAGAGAGAGAGAGAGGGAACTGTACCCAGAGAGAGAGAGAGAGGGAACTGTACCCAGAGAGAGAGAGGGAACTGTACCCAGAGAGAGAGGTAACTGTACCCAGAGAAAGAGAGAGAGGTAACTGTACCCAGAGAGAGAGAGAGAGGGAACTGTACCCAGAGAGAGAGAGGTAACTGTACCCAGAGAGAGAGAGAGAGACGTAACTGTACCCAGAGAGAGAGAGAGAGAGGGAACTGTACCCAGAGAGAGAGAGAGGGAACTGTACCCAGAGAGAGAGAGGGAACTGTACCCAGAGAGAGAGAGAGAGAGAGGTAACTGTACCCAGAGAAAGAGAGAGAGGTAACTGTACCCAGAGAGAGAGAGAGAGAGAGGTAACTGTACCCAGAGAGAGAGAGAGGTAACTGTACCCAGAGAGAGAGAGGGAACTGTACCCAGAGAGAGAGAGGTAACTGTACCCAGAGAGAGAGAGAGAGGTAACTGTACCCAGAGAGAGAGAGAGAGAGGTAACTGTACCGAGAGAGAGAGAGAGAGGGAACTGTACCCAGAGAGAGAGAGGTAACTGTACCCAGAGAGAGAGAGAGAGACGTAACTGTACCCAGAGAGAGAGAGAGAGAGGGAACTGTACCCAGAGAGAGAGAGAGAGGGAACTGTACCCAGAGAGAGAGAGGGACCTGTACCCAGAGAGAGAGAGGGAACTGTACCCAGAGAGAGAGAGGGAACTGTACCCAGAGAGAGAGAGGGAACTGTACCCAGAGAGAGAGAGGGAACTGTACCCAGAGAGAGAGAGGGAACTGTACCCAGAGAGAGAGAGGGAACTGTACCCAGAGAGAGAGAGAGAGAGAGAGGGAACTGTACCCAGAGAGAGAGAGAGAGAGGTAACTGTACCCAGAGAAAGAGAGAGAGGTAACCGTACCCAGAGAGAGAGAGAGAGGTAACTGTACCCAGAGAAAGAGAGAGAGGTAACTGTACCCAGAGAGAGAGAGAGAAAGGTAACTGTACCCAGAGAGAGAGAGAGGGAACTGTACCCAGAGAGAGAGAGAGAGGGAACTGTACCCAGAGAGAGAGAGAGGGGTAACTGTACCCAGAGAGGGAGAGAGAGAGGTAACTGTACCCAGAGAGAGAGAGAGAGAGGGAACTGTACCCAGAGAGAGAGAGAGAGAGAGGGAACTGTACCCAGAGAGAGAGAGAGAGGGAACTGTACCCAGAGAGAGAGAGAGAGGTAACTGTACCCAGAGAGAGAGAGAGGTAACTGTACCCAGAGAGAGAGAGAGAGGTAACTGTACCGAGAGAGAGAGAGAGGAAACTGTACCCAGAGAGAGAGAGAGAGAGGGAACTGTACCCAGAGAGAGAGAGAGGGGTAACTGTACCCAGAGAGAGAGAGAGAGGGGTAACTGTACCCAGAGAGAGAGAGAGAGAGGTAACTGTACCCAGAGAGAGAGAGAGAGAGGGAACTGTACCCAGAGAGAGAGAGAGAGAGAGGGAACTGTACCCAGAGAGAGAGAGAGAGGGAACTGTACCCAGAGAGAGAGAGAGAGGTAACTGTACCCAGAGAGAGAGAGAGAGGTAACTGTACCCAGAGAGAGAGAGGTAACTGTACCCAGAGAGAGAGAGAGAGAGGTAACTGTACCCAGAGAGAGAGAGAGAGAGAGGTAACTGTACCCAGAGAGAGAGAGAGAGGGAACTGTACCCAGAGAGACAGGGAACTGTACCCAGAGAGAGAGAGAGAGAGGTAACTGTACCCAGAGAAAGAGAGAGAGGTAACTGTACCCAGAGAGAGAGAGAGGTAACTGTACCCAGAGGGAGAGAGAGAGAGAGGGGTAACTGTACCCAGCGAGAGAGAGAGAACTGTACCCAGAGAGAGAGAGAGAGGGAACTGTACCCAGAGAGAGAGAGAGAGAGAGAGGTAACTGTACCCAGAGAGAGAGAGAGGTAACTGTACCCAGAGAGAGGTAACTGTACCCAGAGAGAGAGAGAGAGAGGGAACTGTACCCAGAGAGAGAGAGAGAGAGGTAACTGTACCCAGAGAGAGAGAGAGAGAGAGGGAACTGTACCCAGAGAGAGAGAGAGAGGGAACTGTACCCAGAGAGAGAGAGAGAGAGAGAGAGGGAACTGTACCCAGAGAGAGAGGGAACTGTACCCAGAGAAAGAGAGAGAGAGAGAGAGAGAGAGGTAACTGCACCCAGAGAGAGAGAGAGAGAGAGAGGTAACTGTACCCAGAGAGAGAGAGAGAGAGAGAGAGAGGTAACTGTACCCAGAGAGAGAGAGAGAGAGAGAGAGGTAACTGTACCCAGAGAGAGAGAGAGAGGCAACTGTACCCAGAGAAAGAGAGAGAGAGAGAGAGAGAGAGGTAACTGTACCCAGAGAGAGAGTGAGAGGTAACTGTACCCAGAGAGAGAGAGAGAAATGTGCCCAGAGAGAGAGGTAACTGTACCCAGAGAGAGAGAGAGAGAGAGAGAGAGAGAGGTAACTACCCAGAGAGAGAGAGAGAGAGAGAGGTAACTACCCAGAGAGAGAGAGAGAGAGAGAGAGAGAGAGGTAACTGTACCCAGAGAGAGAGAGAGAGAGAGGTAACTGTACCCAGAGAGAGAGAGAGGTAACTGTACCCAGAGAGAGAGAGGGGTAACTGTACCGAGAGAGAGATAGAGAGATATAACTGTACCCAGAGAGAGAGAGATAACTGTACCGAGAGAGGGAGAGGTAATTGGACCCAGAGAGAGAGAGAGAGATAGAGAGATAACTGTACCCAGAGAGAGAGGTAACTGTACCGAGAGAGAGAGAGAGAGAGAGAGAGAGAGAGATAGCTGTACCCAGAGAGAGGGAGAGCGAGAGAGATAGCTGTACCCAGAGAGAGAGAGAGAGAGAGAGAGAAATGTGCCCAGAGAGAGAGGTAACTGTACAGAGAGAGAGAGAGAGAGATAGCTGTACGCAGAGAGAGAGAGAGAGAGGTAGCTGTACCCAGAGAGAGAGAGAGAGGTAACTGTACCCAGAGAGAGAGAGAGAGAGGTAACTGTACCCAGAGAGAGAGAGAGAGAGGTAACTGTACCCAGAGAGAGAGAGAGAGGTAACTGTACCCAGAGAGAGAGAGAGGTAACTGTACCCAGAGAGAGAGAGAGAGGTAACTGTACCCAGAGAGAGAGAGAGGTAACTGTACCCAGAGAGAGAGGGAGAGAGGTAACTGTACCCAGAGAGAGAGGGAGAGAGGTAACTGTACCCAGAGAGAGAGAGAGGTAACTGTACCCAGAGAGAGAGAGAGGTAACTGTACCCAGAGAGAGAGAGAGAGAGAGGTAACTGTACCCAGAGAGAGAGAGAGAGGTAACTGTACCCAGAGAGAGAGAGAGAGAGAGGTAACTGTACCCAGAGAGAGAGAGAGGTAACTGTACCCAGAGAGAGAGAGAGGTAACTGTACCCAGAGAGAGAGAGAGGTAACTGTACCCAGAGAGAGAGAGAGAGAGGTAACTGTACCCAGAGAGAGAGAGAGAGGTAACTGTACCCAGAGAGAGAGAGAGGTAACTGTACCCAGAGAGAGAGAGAGAGAGGTAACTGTACCCAGAGAGAGAGAGAGGTAACTGTACCCAGAGAGAGAGAGAGAGAGGTAACTGTACCCAGAGAGAGAGAGATATAACTGTACCCAGAGAAAGAGATAACTGTACCGAGAGAGGGAGAGGTAACTGTACCCAGAGAGAGAGAGAGAGATATAACTGTACCCAGAGAGAGAGAGAGAGAGATAACTGTACCGAGAGAGAGAGAGAGAGAGGTAACTGTACCCAGAGAGAGAGAGAGAGGTAACTGTACCCAGAGAGAGAGAGAGAGGTAACTGTACCCAGAGAGAGAGAGAGAGGTAACTGTACCCAGAGAGAGAGAGGTAACTGCACCCAGAGAGAGAGAGAGAGGTAACTGTACCCAGAGAGAGAGAGATATAACTGTACCCAGAGAAAGAGATAACTGTACCGAGAGAGGGAGAGGTAACTGTACCCAGAGAGAGATAGAGAGATATAACTGTACCCAGAGAGAGAGAGAGAGAGAGAGAGATAACTGTACCGAGAGAGGGAGAGGTAATTGTACCCAGAGAGAGAGATAGAGAGATAACTGTACCCAGAGAGAGAGAGAGAGCGAGAGACATAGCTGTACCCAGAGAGAGAGAGAGAGAGAGAGAAATGTGCCCAGAGAGAGAGGTAACTGTACAGAGAGAGAGAGTGAGCGAGAGAGATAGCTGTACCCAGAGAGAGGGAGAGAGAGAGAGAGAAATGTGCCCAGAGAGAGAGGTAACTGTACAGAGAGAGAGAGAGAGAATGAGATAGCTGTACGCAGAGAGAGAGAGAGAGGTAACTGTACGAGAGAGAGAGAGAGAGAGAGAGAGAGATAGCTGTACGCAGAGAGAGAGAGAGAGAGAGAGATAGCTGTACGCAGAGAGAGAGAGAAAGAGAGAGAGATAGTTGTACCCAGAGAGAGAGGGAGAGAGGTGTAACTGTACCCAGAGAGGGAGAGAGAGGTAACTGTACCCAGAGAGAGAGAGAGAGGTAACTGTACCCAGAGAGAGAGAGAGAGGGAACTGTACCCAGAGAGAGAGAGAGAGAGAGAGAGAGGTAACTGTACCCAGCGAGAGAGAGAGAACTGTACCCAGAGAGAGAGAGAGAGGGAACTGTACCCAGAGAGAGAGAGAGAGAGAGAGGTAACTGTACCCAGAGAGAGAGAGAGAGGGAACTGTACCCAGAGAGAGAGAGAGAGAGGGAACTGTACCCAGAGAGAGAGAGAGGTAATTGTACCCAGAGAGAGAGAGAGGTAATTGTACCCAGAGAGAGAGAGAGGTAACTGTACCCAGAGAGAGAGAGAGGTAACTGTACCCAGAGAGAGAGAGAGAGAGAGAGAGAGAGAGAGGGAACTGTACCCAGAGAGAGAGAGAGAGAGGGAACTGTACCCAGAGAGAGAGAGAGAGAGAACTGTACCCAGAGAGAGAGAGAGAGGGAACTGTACCCAGAGAAAGAGAGAGGCAACTGTACCCAGAGAGAGAGAGAGAGCGTGGGAACTGTACCCAGAGAGAGAGAGAGAGAGAGAGGTAACTGTACCCAGAGAGAGAGAGAGGTAACTGTACCCAGAGAGAGAGAGAGAGAGAGAGAGAGGTAACTGTACCCAGAGAGAGAGGGGGGTAACTGTACCGAGAGAGAGATAGAGAGATATAACTGTACCCAGAGAGAGAGAGATAACTGTACCGAGAGAGGGAGAGGTAATTGGACCCAGAGAGAGAGAGAGAGATAGAGAGATAACTGTACCCAGAGAGAGAGGTAACTGTACCGAGAGAGAGAGAGAGAGAGAGAGAGAGAGAGAGATAGCTGTACCCAGAGAGAGGGAGAGCGAGAGAGATAGCTGTACCAGAGAGAGAGAGAGAGAGAGAGAGAAATGTGCCCAGAGAGAGAGGTAACTGTACAGAGAGAGAGAGAGAGAGAGAGAGAGAGGTAACTGTACCCAGAGAGAGAGAGAGAGGGAACTGTACCCAGAGAGAGAGAGAGAGAGGTAACTGTACCCAGAGAGAGAGAGAGAGGTAACTGTACCCAGAGAGAGAGAGAGAGGTAACTGTACCCAGAGAGAGAGAGAGAGGTAACTGTACCCAGAGAGAGAGAGAGAGGTAACTGTACCCAGAGAGAGAGAGAGAGAGGTAACTGTACCCAGAGAGAGAGAGAGAGGTAACTGTACCCAGAGAGAGAGAGAGAGAGGTAACTGTACCCAGAGAGAGAGAGAGAGGTAACTGTACCCAGAGAGAGAGAGAGAGAGGTAACTGTACCCAGAGAGAGAGAGAGAGAGAGGTAACTGTACCCAGAGAGAGAGAGAGGTAACTGTACCCAGAGAGAGAGAGATATAACTGTACCCAGAGAAAGAGATAACTGTACCGAGAGAGGGAGAGGTAACTGTACCCAGAGAGAGATAGAGAGATATAACTGTACCCAGAGAGAGAGAGAGAGAGATAACTGTACCGAGAGAGGGAGAGGTAATTGTACCCAGAGAGAGAGATAGAGAGATAACTGTACCCAGAGAGAGAGAGAGAGAGAGAGAGAGAGCGAGAGACATAGCTGTACCCAGAGAGAGAGAGAGAGAGAGAGAGAGAGAATGTGCCCAGAGAGAGAGGTAACTGTACAGAGAGAGAGAGTGAGCGAGAGAGATAGCTGTACCCAGAGAGAGGGAGAGAGAGAGAGAGAAATGTGCCCAGAGAGAGAGGTAACTGTACAGAGAGAGAGAGAGAGAATGAGATAGCTGTACGCAGAGAGAGAGAGAGAGAGAGGTAACTGTACGAGAGAGAGAGAGAGAGAGATAGCTGTACGCAGAGAGAGAGAGAGAGAGATAGCTGTACGCAGAGAGAGAGAGAAAGAGAGAGAGATAGTTGTACCCAGAGAGAGGGAGAGAGAGGTAACTGTACCCAGAGAGGGAGAGAGAGGTAACTGTACCCAGAGAGGGAGAGAGAGGTAACTGTACCCAGAGAGAGAGAGAGGTAACTGTACCCAGAGAGAGAGAGAGAGAGAGAGAGAGAGAGAGAGGTAACTGTACCCAGCGAGAGAGAGAGAACTGTACCCAGAGAGAGAGAGAGAGGTAACTGTACCCAGAGAGAGAGGTAACTGTACCCAGAGAGAGAGAGAGAGAGGTAACTGTACCCAGAGAGAGAGAGAGAGGGAGGTAACTGTACCCAGAGAGAGAGAGAGAGAGAGAGAGAGGGAACTGTACCCAGAGAGAGAGAGAGAGGTAACTGTACCCAGAGAGAGAGAGAGAGAGAGGTAACTGTACCCAGAGAGAGAGAGAGAGAGAGAGGGAACTGTACCCAGAGAGAGAGAGAGAGAGGGAACTGTACCCAGAGAGAGAGAGAGAGAGAGAACTGTACCCAGAGAGAGAGAGAGAGGGAACTGCACCCAGAGAGAGAGAGGTAACTGTACCCAGAGAGAGAGAGGTAACTGTACCCAGAGAGAGAGAGAGAGAGGTAACTGTACCCAGAGAGAGAGAGAGAGAGGTAACTGTACCCAGAGAGAGAGAGAGAGAGGTAACTGTACCCAGAGAGAGAGAGAGAGAGTAACTGTACCCAGAGAGAGAGAGAGAGAGGTAACTGTACCCAGAGAGAGAGAGAGGTAACTGTACCCAGAGAGAGAGAGAGGTAACTGTACCCAGAGAGAGAGAGAGGTAACTGTACCCAGAGAGAGAGAGAGGTAACTGTACCCAGAGAGAGAGAGATATAACTGTACCCAGAGAAAGAGATAACTGTACCGAGAGAGGGAGAGGTAACTGTACCCAGAGAGAGATAGAGAGATATAACTGTACCCAGAGAGAGAGAGAGAAAGATAACTGTACCGAGAGAGGGAGATAGAGAGATAACTGTACCCAGAGAGAGAGAGAGAGAGAGAGAGAGAGCGAGAGACATAGCTGTACCCAGAGAGAGAGAGAGAGAGAGAGAGAGAGAGAGAGAAATGTGCCCAGAGAGAGAGGTAACTGTACAGAGAGAGAGAGTGAGCGAGAGAGATAGCTGTACCCAGAGAGAGGAGAGAGAGAGAGAGAAATGTGCCCAGAGAGAGAGGTAACTGTACAGAGAGAGAGAGAGAGAATTGAGATAGCTGTACGCAGAGAGAGAGAGAGAGGTAACTGTACGAGAGAGAGAGAGAGAGAGATAGCTGTACGCAGGAGAGAGAGAGAGAGATAGCTGTACGCAGAGAGAGAGAGAAAGAGAGAGAGATAGTTGTACCCAGAGAGAGAGGGAGAGAGAGGTAACTGTACCCAGAGAGGGAGAGAGAGGTAACTGTACCCAGAGAGAGAGAGAGGTAACTGTACCCAGAGAGAGAGAGAGAGGTAACTGTACCCAGCGAGAGAGAGAGAACTGTACCCAGAGAGAGGGAACTGTACCCAGAGAGAGAGAGAGAGAGAGAGGTAACTGTACCCAGAGAGAGAGAGAGAGAGAGGTAACTGTACCCAGAGAGAGAGAGAGAGAGAGAGGGAACTGTACCCAGAGAGAGAGAGAGGTAATTGTACCCAGAGAGAGAGAGAGGTAACTGTACCCAGAGAGAGAGAGAGAGAGAGAGGGAACTGTACCCAGAGAGAGAGAGAGAGAGAGGGAACTGTACCCAGAGAGAGAGAGAGAGAGAGAACTGTACCCAGAGAGAGAGAGAGGGAACTGTACCCAGAGAAAGAGAGAGAGGCAACTGTACCCAGAGAGAGAGGTAACTGTACCAGAGAGAGAGAGAGAGAGAGAGAGAGAGAGGTAACTGTACCCAGAGAGAGAGAGAGAGAGAGGTAACTGTACCCAGAGAGAGAGAGGTAACTGTACCCAGAGAGAGAGAGAGAAATGTGCCCAGAGAGTGAGGTAACTGTACCAGAGAGAGAGAGATAACTGTACCCAGAGAGAGAGAGAGGTAACTGTACCAGAGAGAGAGAGAGAGAGAGAGAGGTAACTGTACCCAGAGAGAGAGAGATAACTGTACCGAGAGAGGGAGAGGTCATTGGACCCAGAGAGAGAGAGAGAGATAGAGAGATAACTGTACCCAGAGAGAGAGGTAACTGTACCGAGAGAGAGAGAGAGAGAGAGAGAGAGATAGCTGTACCCAGAGAGAGGGAGGAGCGAGAGAGATAGCTGTACCCAGAGAGAGAGAGAGAGAGAGAGAGAGAGAGAGAGAAATGTGCCCAGAGAGAGAGGTAACTGTACAGAGAGAGAGAGAGAGAGAGATAGCTGTACGCAGAGAGAGGAGAGGTAACTGTACGAGAGAGAGAGAGAGAGAGATAGCTGTACGCAGTGAGAGAGAGAGATAGCTGACGCAGTGAGAGAGAGAGAGAGGTAACTGTACCCAGAGAGAGAGAGAGAGAGAGGTAACTGTACCCAGAGAGAGAGAGAGGTAACTGTACCCCAGAGAGAGAGAGAGAGAGAGAGAGAGGTAACTGTACCCAGAGAGAGAGGTAACTGTACCCAGAGAGAGAGAGAGAGGTAACTGTACCCAGAGAGAGAGAGAGGGAACTGTACCCAGAGAGAGAGAGAGAGGTAACTGTACCCAGAGAGAGAGAGAGAGAGAGATATAACTGTACCCAGAGAGAGAGAGAGAGAGAGAGAGAGAGATAACTGTACCGAGAGAGGGAGAGGTAATTGTACCCAGAGAGAGAGAGAGATAGAGAGATAACTGTACCCAGAGAGAGAGAGAGAGAGCGAGAGAGATAGCTGTACCCAGAGAGAGAGAGAGAGAGAAATGTGCCCAGAGAGAGAGGTAACTGTACAGAGAGAGAGAGTGAGCGAGAGAGATAGCTGTACCCAGAGAGAGGGAGAGAGAGAGAGAGAGAGAGAAATGTGCCCAGAGAGAGAGGTAACTGTACAGAGAGAGAGAGAGAGAGAGAGAGAGAATGATAGCTGTACGCAGAGGAGAGAGAGAGGTAACTGTACGAGAGAGAGAGAGAGATAGCTGTACGCAGAGAGAGAGAGGAGAAAGAGAGAGAGATAGTTGTACCCAGAGAGAGAGAGGGAGAGAGAGGTAACTGTACCCAGAGAGGGAGAGAGAGGTAACTGTACCCAGAGAGAGAGAGAGAGAGAGGGGTAACTGTACCCAGAGAGAGAGAGAGAGAGAGAGAGGTAACTGTACCCAGAGAGAGAGAGAGAGAGAGAGAGAGAGAGAGAGAGGTAACTGTACCCAGAGAGAGAGAGAGAGAGAGAGAGAGGTAACTGTATCCAGAGAGAGAGAGAGAGAGGGTAACTGTACCGAGAGAGAGAGAGAGAGAGGTAACTGTACCCAGAGAGAGAGAGAGGTAACTGTACCCAGAGAGAGAGAGAGAGAGAGAGAGGTAACTTTACCCAGAGAGAGAGAGAGAGAGAGAGAGGTAACTGTACCCAGAGAGAGAGAGGTAACTGTACCCAGAGAGAGAGAGAGAGGTAACTGTACCCAGAGAGAGAGAGGTAACTGTACCCAGAGAGAGAGAGAGAGAGGTAACTGTACCCAGAGAGAGAGAGAGAGGTAACTGTACCAGAGAGAGAGATAATTGTACCCAGAGAGAGAGAGAGAGAGAGAGAGAGAGAGAGAGAGAGAGAGGGAACTGTACCCAGAGAGAGAGAGGGAACTGTACCCAGAGAGAGAGAGAGAGAGAGAGGGACTGTACCCAGAGAGAGAGAGAGAGAGGTAACTGCACCCAGAGAGAGAGAGAGAGAGGTAACTGTACCCAGAGAGAGAGAGAGAGGTAACTGTACCCAGAGAGAGAGAGAGAGGGAGAGAGAGAGAGGTAACTGTACCCAGAGAGAGAGAGAGAGAGAGAGAGGTAACTGTACCCAGCGAGAGAGAGAGAACTGTACCCAGAGAGAGAGAGAGAGAGGGAACTGTACCCAGAGAGAGAGAGAGAGAGAGAGAGGTAACTGTACCCAGAGAGAGAGAGAGAGAGAGAGGTAACTGTACCCAGAGAGAGAGAGAGAGAGAGAGAGAGGGAACGTAACCCAGAGAGAGAGAGAGAGAGAGGTAACTGTACCCAGAGAGGAGAGAGAGGTAACTGTACCCAGAGAGAGAGAGAGGGAACTGTACCCAGAGAGAGAGAGAGAGGGAACTGTACCCAGAGAGAGAGAGAGAGGGAACTGTACCCAGAGAGAGAGAGAGAGGGGTAACTGTACCCAGAGAGAGAGAGAGAGAGGTAACTGTACCCAGAGAGAGAGAGAGAGAGGTAACTGTACCCAGAGAGAGAGAGAGAGAGGTAACTGTACCCAGAGAGAGAGAGAGGGAACTGTACCCAGAGAGAGAGAGGTATCTGTACCCAGAGAGAGAGAGAGGAACTGTACCCAGAGAGGAGGAGAGAGAGAGGAGGTAACTGTACCCATGAGAAGAGGAACTGTACCAGAGAGAGAGAGAGAGTAACTGTACCCAGAGAGAAGAGAGAGAGAGGTAACTGTACCCAGAGAGAGAGAGAGAGGGAACTGTACCAGAGAGAGAGAGAGAGGGGTAACTGTACCCAGAGAGAGAGAGAGAGGTACTGTACCCAGAGAGAGAGAGGAGAGGAAACTGTACCCAGAGAGAGAGAGAGAGGGAACTGTACCCAGAGAGAGAGAGAGAGGGAACTGTACCCAGAGAGAGAGAGAGAGAGAGGTAACTGTACCCAGAGAGAGAGAGAGAGAGGTAACTGTACCCAGAGAGAGAGAGAGAGGTAACTGTACCCAGAGAGAGAGAGAGAGGTAACTGTACCCAGAGAGAGAGAGAGGAGAGGTAACTGTACCCAGAGAGAGAGAAGAGGGGTAACTGTACCCAGAGAGAGAGAGAGGGGTAACTGTCCCAGAGAGAGAGAGAGAGGTAACTGTCCCCAGAAGAGAGAGAGAGAGGTAACTGTACCCAGAGAGAGAGAGAGGGAACTGTACCCAGAGAGAGAGAGAGAGAGGTAACTGTACCCAGAGAGAGAGAGAGAGAGGTAAACTGTACCCAGAGAGAGAGAGAGAGAGGTAACTGTACCAAGAGAGAGAGAGAGAGGTAACTGTACCCAGAGAGAGAGAGAGAGAAGGTAACTGTACCCAAGAGAGAGAGAGAGGTAACTGTACCCAGAGAGAGAGAGAGAGAGGTACTGTACCCAGAGAGAGAGAGAGAGGTAACTGTACCCAGAGAGAGAAGAGAGAGGTAACTGTACCCAAGCAGAGAGAGAGAGAGAGGTAACTGTACCCAGAGAGAGAGAGAGGTAACTGTACCCAGAGAGAGAGAGATATAACTGTACCCAGAGAAAGAGATAACTGTACCGAGAGAGGGAGAGGTAACTGTACCCAGAGAGAGATAGAGAGATATAACTGTACCCAGAGAGAGAGAGAGAGAGATAACTGTACCGAGAGAGGGAGAGGTAATTGTACCCAGAGAGAGAGATAGAGAGATAACTGTACCCAGAGAGAGAGAGAGAGAGAGAGAGAGAGCGAGAGACATAGCTGTACCCAGAGAGAGAGAGAGAGAGAGAGAGAGAAATGTGCCCAAGAGAGAGGTAACTGTACAGAGAGAGAGAGTGAGCGAGAGAGATAGCTGTACCCAGAGAGAGGAGAGAGAGAGAGAGAAATGTGCCCAGAGAGAGAGGTAACTGTACAGAGAGAGAGAGAGGAATGAGATAGCTGTACGCAGAGAGAAGAGAGAGAGAGGGTAACTGTACGAGAGAGAGAGAGAGAGAGATAGCTGTACGCAGAGAGAGGGAGAGAGAGATAGCTGTACGCAGAGAGAGAGAGAAAGAGAGAGAGATAGTTGTACCCAGAGAGAGGGAGAGAGAGGTAACTGTACCCAGAGAGGGAGAGAGAGGTAACTGTACCCAGAGAGGGAGAGAGAGGTAACTGTACCCAGAGAGAGAGAGAGGTAACTGTACCCAGAGAGAGAGAGAGAGAGAGAGAGAGAGAGGTAACTGTACCCAGCGAGAGAGAGAGAACTGTACCCAGAGAGAGAGAGAGAGGTAACTGTACCCAGAGAGAGAGGTAACTGTACCAGAGAGAGAGAGAGAGAGGTAACTGTACCCAGAGAGAGAGAGAGAGGGAGGTAACTGTACCCAGAGAGAGAGAGAGAGAGAGAGAGAGGGAACTGTACCCAGAGAGAGAGAGAGAGGTAACTGTACCCAGAGAGAGAGAGAGAGAGAGGTAACTGTACCCAGAGAGAGAGAGAGAGAGAGAGGGAACTGTACCCAGAGAGAGAGAGAGAGGAACTGTACCCAGAGAGAGAGAGAGAGAGAGAACTGTACCCAGAGAGAGAGAGAGAGGGAACTGCACCCAGAGAGAGAGAGGTAACTGTACCCAGAGAGAGAGAGGTAACTGTACCCAGAGAGAGAGAGAGAGAGGTAACTGTACCCAGAGAGAGAGAGAGAGAGGTAACTGTACCCAGAGAGAGAGAGAGAGAGAGGTAACTGTACCCAGAGAGAGAGAGAGAGAGGTAACTGTACCCAGAGAGAGAGAGAGAGAGGTAACTGTACCCAGAGAGAGAGAGAGGTAACTTACCCAGAGAGAGAGAGAGGTAACTGTACCCAGAGAGAGAGAGAGGTAACTGTACCCAGAGAGAGAGAGAGGTAACTGTACCCAGAGAGAGAGAGAGGTAACTGTACCCAGAGAGAGAGAGATATAACTGTACCCAGAGAAAGAGATAACTGTACCGAGAGAGGGAGAGGTAACTGTACCCAGAGAGAGATAGAGAGATATAACTGTACCCAGAGAGAGAGAGAGAGAGATACTGTACCGAGAGAGGGAGATAGAGAGATAACTGTACCCAGAGAGAGAGAGAGAGAGAGAGAGAGAGCGAGAGACATAGCTGTACCCAGAGAGAGAGGAGAGAGAGAGAGAGAGAGAGAGAGAATGTGCCCAGAGAGAGAGGTAACTGTACAGAGAGAGAGAGTGAGCGAGAGAGGATAGCTGTACCCAGAGAGAGGGAGAGAGAGAGAGAAATGTGCCCAGAGAGAGAGGTAACTGTACAGAGAGAGAGAGAGAGAATGAGATAGCTGTACGCAGAGAGAGAGAGAGAGGTAACTGTACGAGAGAGAGAGAGAGAGATAGCTGTACGCAGAGAGAGAGAGAGAGATAGCTGTACGCAGAGAGAGAGAGAAAGAGAGAGAGATAGTTGTACCCAGAGAGAGAGGGAGAGAGGTAACTGTACCCAGAGAGGGAGAGAGAGGTAACTGTACCCAGAGAGAGAGAGAGGTAACTGTACCCAGAGAGAGAGAGAGAGGTAACTGTACCCAGCGAGAGAGAGAGAACTGTACCCAGAGAGAGGGAACTGTACCCAGAGAGAGAGAGAGAGAGAGAGGTAACTGTACCCAGAGAGAGAGAGAGAGAGAGGTACTGTACCCAGAGAGAGAGAGAGAGAGAGAGGGAACTGTACCAGAGAGAGAGAGAGGTAATTGTACCCAGAGAGAGAGAGAGGTAACTGTACCAGAGAGAGAGAGAGAGTGAGAGGGAACTGTACCCAGAGAGAGAGATGAGAGAGAGGGAACTGTACCCAGAGAGAGAGAGAGAGAGAACTGTACCCAGAGAGAGAGAGAGGGAACTGTACCCAGAGAAAGAGAGAGAGGCAACTGTACCCAGAGAGAGAGGTAACTGTACCCAGAGAGAGAGAGAGAGAGAGAGAGAGAGAGGTAACTGTACCAGAGAGAGAGAGAGAGAGAGGTAACTGTACCCAGAGAGAGAGAGGTAACTGTACCCAGAGAGAGAGAGAGAAATGTGCCCAGAGAGTGAGGTAACTGTACCCAGAGGAGAGAGATAACTGTACCCAGAGAGAGAGAGAGGTAACTGTACCCAGAGAGAGAGAGAGAGAGAGAGAGGTAACTGTACCCAGAGAGAGAGAGATAACTGTACCGAGAGAGGGAGAGGTCATTGGACCCAGAGAGAGAGAGAGAGATAGAGAGATAACTGTACCCAGAGAGAGAGGTAACTGTACCGAGAGAGAGAGAGAGAGAGAGAGAGAGATAGCTGTACACAGAGAGAGGGAGAGCGAGAGAGATAGCTGTACCCAGAGAGAGAGAGAGAGAGAGAGAGAGAGAGAAATGTGCCCAGAGAGAGAGGTAACTGTACAGAGAGAGAGAGAGAGAGAGATAGCTGTACGCAGAGAGAGGGAGAGGTAACTGTACGAGAGAGAGTAGAGAGGAGAGAGATAGCTGTACGCAGTGAGAGAGAGAGATAGCTTACGCAGTGAGAGAGAGAGATCCGAGAGAGAGAGAGAGGTAACTGTACCCAGAGAGAGAGAGAGAGAGAGGTAACTGTACCCAGAGAGAGAAGAGGTAACTGTACCCAGAGAGAGAGAGAGAGAGAGAGAGAGGTAACTGTACCAGAGAGAGAGGTAACTGTACCCAGAGAGAGAGAGAGAGGTAACTGTACCCAGAGAGAGAGAGAGGGAACTGTACCCAGAGAGAGAGAGAGAGGTAACTGTACCCAGAGAGAGAGAGAGAGAGATATAACA